>NC_090927.1:795746322-796046322 GCF_040938575.1 Ambystoma mexicanum
TCCACACTGTCATGGTGGACACCGTGATCCACACTGTCAGGCAGAGCATATATCATCTCAGCATCATGGGTCACATCGTGATCCACACTGTCATGGTGGACACCGTGATCCACAGTGTCAGGCAGAGCATATATCATCTCAGCATCATGGGTCACATCGTGATCCACACTGTCATGGTGGACCTTGTGATCCACACGGTCAGGCAGAGCATATATCAGAGTGAGCTGTTTTTTCTGCATGCCCCACAGTGTTGTAGCACGTTCGTGACTGTTACTGAAACCTCCTATTCGACAGTGGATGTACTGGGGAATGTGGATGTCTTTTTTATGGGTCCGCGGGTTTCTGGTAAGCATAATAGTGCCCAGCATGGGCATGTTTGATACCTCTTTTCAACATGCATATGCAGAACTTACAATCCACCACCTGGATTCTGGATGCAACCCTACAAGGAATTGGTTAACACATTTATCTGGACTCATTTAGTACACTGCCACAGGAGCAGACTAACTCACTGCAGTTGTCACCAGTGCAGTCACACTTGCTACCATCACAAATGCAGCACTTACAACTTGTTGTTCTGCTGTGGTCTGGCATTCTTGTATGAACATGGCCGGCGGGTCTTTCATCAATTTAAGCTGCCTCGCCTTGTCCTGGTCACCATCAGCACAAATATTAACATCATCAGGGATGTACTAATTCATCATCGGAATGTTCGAACTTTGTAGTGAGGAGCAGTGCATTCTAATGTTTGTGAGACTGGTGTTTACTGCTACTGATCAACCACTGTGAGGAAATCAGAAGACTAGCAGCAAAATAAATGATAACGACCTGGTGCTAAGCACATGAGCTGCCAAAAACACTGTTCAGCTACTCACATAGAGAGGGTATGTAAAGGTTCCTGTGGATACCCTCGTCTTACTCTATAGGTTGACTGGCCAAGCTGAAGGCGTTGCCTTAAGCAGAGGCGCTGGGCCATGCAGGAAACATCAAAGGCAATGAAAAACAGTCAAGAGTACAGTAACTTAAGAAGCAGACAAAAGTAAATACAACATCATGCAAATGTACTTGCTAAACGCCACTGTGAATTCTGAGCCTGAAATACGAGGAAGCAGAATATTATTTACACTAAATAGCCATACCACCCCCACACTATAAGGTGAAAGTGTGCTGTGGTATTTTCCCACCCTTCTCGAAGAAGATTGCGGGGACCTCTCCCAGAGAGTGCAAATAGACATTCCAAGGGACTGACTGAAACTCTTTTCTCTGGTACTTGCCCCTGCCTCCTAGTCCTGCTCAACCTCTCTCTCCATTCAACACATTCATGCACCAACCACTACATAACACCCTGCCCTCCTGCATGGGATTCAATGCAATAGTCCTTCAATGGTGTACTCCTACCTCACCAGCAGATACCAGTCCGTCCAGATGGGCACTGCAGATCCCAACAATGCTCATTGACATCAACTCCTCTTCAACCTCTACACCGAGCAACTCGGGGCACTCTTGGCCAAATTCAACATTAAAATCCACCAGTATGCTAGTGGCACACAACTAAACCTGAAGGTCACCAGCCTTGACAACATTCACCAATTGAAGCACTGCATCTCTACTTTTCAAACCCAGAGGCGTTGCTGGGGGGGGGGCGCTTAGGGGACTATAGCCCCCGGTCTTTTGGTTGTAGCCCCGGATAGAAGCTCGGGTGCTACAACCAAAATGCTGGCTAACCCCGAGCCCAGCCAGTCATGACATTAGCTTATCCCCTGATCTTTTCCAGCGCTAGCAACACCCCTTTCAAAACTGTATGTCAAGTGCCTACTTGAAACTCAACCCTACCAAAACAGAATGAATCCTCCTCAAGGGTGCCACCAGATACTCCCAAGTTCGAAACTGCCTGACGCAGAAGGATCTCAAGGCTTCTCCACTAAAATCACTCCAAGCCCCTTGACTTCTCCATTGATTGGAACCTCTCCTTCAAAGTAAAAATCAAGACACAAACAGCAAGGTAGCAGTTCTAGCTCCTGTACCAAATAAAATCTTCAGATCTGTCATCCAGGCCCTACTGCTTTACCAACTGGATGGTTGCAATTCCCTCCTGGAATATATCCCAACTACTATTCTGCCCCCTCTGAAAGCTGTCCAGCATGCCGCGCCATGCCTCATGGTAGGACTGAAAAAATGTGATCTACAGTGGTTACCCCTCCAAGCTTGCATTACCTTCAAGACATCCTGCAGCATCAACAAAGCTCTATTGTCGAAGACGCCATCATACTTAGTGAAAAGGTCACTGTCTCAGGAGGTCAATTCAACACTAGGAGTCAAGATATCATCAGCCTGGAATCAAAGAAGTATAACATGGAAAAGACCAGAAAACAAGCATTCTCCTGCTCTTCTCCTGTTCTCTAGAAGAGCGTTCCAGCTAACATCAGGCTAGCACCCTCCCTGCTGCAACTCAGGAAAGAGCTGAAGATTCAGGATTTCAAGGAATGCTTGCTCAAAAAGAGAGGAACATAGACTGGCAAGGATATCCTCAACCCACCCTCCTTTGTACATCGCTCTGTTGCTTTCCATCAGGTTCAAGCTATGTAAATTACCTACATATATATATATTGATACTGTTGCTAAGTTGTAGCGCTCTACGATCATGCTTCTTTCATCAGATTTAAGTGAATTTAAAGTTTCTTTAAGGCTACCTGAAGCTGATTAAGTGCAACGTCTCCCTTTTCTTCTTCCAAAGGATCTGGTAGGGTCTCAAATATGCACTGTCCCTCGTAGTCCAGATAATGCATAAGGAGAGACACTATCCTGTCCACTCGCATACTACCTCCCCATGTTGCTCTGCGGTAGTTGCCTTTTTTTTCACTGAGCCCTCTTAATCTTAGGCATTCCATGTGAGGATAGAAATACCATTGGTCCACGGGCACTTTGCATAGTCATATTCCTTTAGTACAGTCTCCTCTTCTTTTTTTGAGAGAGGTTAATTTTCTTTATCACTGAGCTGGGTTGTATCACCAGACGTTGCTTGGCTACTGTCTTTCATGGATTCTTCTGCTAGACACACTGTCCATTCGTTAATTATGTAGATCTTAAGAGTGTTTTTCCATGACCCAGCTATGCTGATAGAATGTATAAGTGGCCTTTCTGCAAGTGTGGGTGGTTACCCTTGTTACTCTGCAGATACAATATTCCAACCTTTGTTACAATAGCGTGTGCAGTATGTGCTATGGTCCTTTTCTCTAGTGTGCCATGCAAAGAGAGTGTGCCATGTGACTAGGACTCTGTTTTCCTTGCACTCTGGCAGTGCAGTGTTCATGCGCCCTAGACCCCTCACAAACAAAATTAAACATAAGCTGGATTTGGGGAACTCGGGAGCACAGGCCTTACCTCAAACAGGCCTTATGTACGTCCTTCTGCCAGAGTCATCCGTGCATGCTTGGCAGGGGCTCTCACCACTTTCGCCGCACCGTATTCACCTCATCATCAATGTTTGGAAGTTCCACATGAGGTATATACCGTGGGCAAAGGACTTTACTTATTCAGAAAATTCCGATGGAGCCATCCCCTGCTCAGTGAGCCTCAGCCTCCCATCACCACTCCTCTCAGCAACTCCCCATCCCGCATCCCCAGCAGTCACCAGCCTTCTAGAACAGCCTTGGCATGCGGCAAGGCAAAAGGAGCATGAGCAGGAGCAACACAACACATACATGCATACTAAGGAAGTGGTTGGAGTTACTGAAGTGGAAGTTAGAAAACATCAGGAGTTTGGGATAGAGTTAAGAAAGAGGTGGGTGCAAATCAGGAGACGGTGTGAGGAGAATTTAAGGTGGTGACTAGTGGGTTTAAGAAGGAAGCTACTGAAATTAAGGAGGATGTTGGTGAAATTCTGGAGGAGACAGTTGGTGAGATAAAGAAGGAGGCAAGTGAACAACTGAAGATGGGGCTTGTTCTGTCATTTGATATGTCTTTGCTCTCCTTTCCCTATCTAATGTCTCTTCTAATATATCATTATTGGTTTGGTGTTGTATAAAGCTCTTCAGTTGGTTTAATGGCCTAATTGCATTACTTGCCCCAATTGCTGTGGATGTGTGCTTTCCAAACCTCCAGAGGATCCGGGGAGCATCTTAACTCCAGGTGGAAATCCTGCCCATGTTTCCTATGGCTCTCATTTTCCTTCTGTAACTCTCTACCTCATGTCGCACTACACACTGGCTAACTCACAATTGGTATAACTCATGTGTTGTGCAGGTCCCTGCTCAAGGATGGGACTCCTCAGCAGCTCACTGTACCTTGCCTTGTTCTGTGATCGGCCCTCCAGACATGTTGCCAGTCTCACTTAACTCTTCTATTTGTAGGATCATGGAGTGTTTACTTCACAGGCATATTGCATCTTGTTCACCTTCGTTCCTTACCACTAGAGTAATTTATGTGGCTCTGGGTCATAAACCCTTCCTATGCTTGTGGTCTTTTTATGTCTTGGAGCAATTTGCCTGAAGCCCCTGCCGGGACTGGGGTCAGTGTCCTGGCCATAAAATAATGGTGTTCATAATACTCTAAGTCTTCTCACTCTATGTTGACATCACTCAGATAGGAAAAGAACAGGGTCTTGGAGGAGGCCGGTGAAGCTCATACTGTGAGCCCCCTCCTGGTAGTTCCCGGTTTTGACACAGCTGCCGGTAGGCCAGCTTTCCTTGGGCGCAGAGTGCCCTCCATCCAACTGGGCCATGTGATATCTGGAACCCCAGCCTCACAACATTCCTTTCTCATTTCATTTCAGCACCTTTTCAGCACCAGTTATGAATATATGGGAAATCAACAAACCACGTTGCAAAGAAATTCAAATTTCAAACCGTTTTTATGGGAACAGAGGGATTGGTTCAGATAAATCACTCTGGGTTATCTGAAACACAACTGGGCTTAGTCTCTGAGAATGAGAATGGTCTACCTTAACAGGTAAAATAATAAAGTGTTAGGTTTCTTGGCAACCTCTCACCATCGGTCCTTGGTAGACCAAAACAAAACATCTTCCTCCTCTTGTTAGGAGGGCATTTCCAGGAATATTCTGTGTTCCCTCCCTATTAAAAAGGGAAGGGGTTTTGGAGAAATGCCTATTTGAGGTTATAATCTCCAAATAAACAAACCGCTTCCCTCTGGAATCGTCTTAAGTATTGTCAGCATTGGATAAAGTGTCAGGGATCTGTTTCAAATGAGGATACTGATTTCCCTAGGTTCTGTAAACTGAAACAGTCTCAGAGATATACTGCCCAGATAATAATAAATAATAATAATAATTTAGCATTTATATAAAGCAAGCGCGCTACTCGCTGTGCTATCGGAACGGACAAGAGCATGCTAAGTCTTTAAATGGCTCAGTGGCCATCTTGAGTCAGGCTGACGTTCCACATTAGTGCCGGCTTTGCTCCACTCTCCATACTCAAGCCTTGGATCACCATGCGTCTTGCTGTCCTATCCTTGCATATTCTGTTGGTTGTGTCTGCTGCTCTTCTTCCTTCAACCATGTTCAAGTTGACAGATCGCTGGGAATCATCAAAAAGAGATTCATCAGCTCGGGCAGCCACACTTTTTCTTTGGTATCCAGTGAATTTAATGAAAAAACTACCGAGAAACAAATAAATCAAAATAACACCAATTTTGAAAAATATATATATATAGGGGCATGGGGTAAGAGGTTAAAACCGTTGAGGAGTGGGCTGGGGTAAGGTTACAAGCATAGGGAAACGGGGGGAGGGGGGGTTGAGGGAGATCCCCCATAAAAAATAAAAAGATTCGATTTCTTTGTGATAATTATTTCTTTATTAGAATACCTCTCTGAAAATGATTTCGGTAAAATCACATATAACTATTTCTTCTTTTTTCTTTCTACCACGTTTGGGTTTGGCCTATATGCCTGTAAGAGGATTCAATTCAACACTACAGCTAAGTCAACGCCTAGTCTATAATACTGAATGAAAACCCTTATTGATATATCTTTAGGTCCAGTTCATGCGTTCTGGATGACTACCCCTATATAACACCCCTCTCTTGGAATCCCCCTGACCCCACTGAGCCAAGAAGTAGTTCTGTTTTGCAAGTTTAAAAGGTTTATTTGATAATTTAAACAAGAGATGTATATATCACACCTTATAATAAATTAATAATTGAATAGCACACTTAATCTGATATGATAAAGATTAACAACGGAGAATCTGGCACTAACACGCTTCTCTATAATCAATAAGGAGTTGACATGAAATGGATAAGGTAGCACACAGGTGAATAGGAACGAAAGTATAATGGGGTAGAGGATGATTTATGTAAGCTCAGATGGATGCAATATTCAATGAATGCAGTACAGAAAATACTCAATATGATTTCAACCAAACAATGTAATTACTTTTCTCTGGCAATCCCCTCCCCCCCTTGATGCAAGGCAAGGAAATGGAAGGAAAACACACAGTTCTCAGAAATGCAATCAATGTAAATCAGTTCACCCCAGCAAGCTTACACTACAGAAGTTTGAAAACACAGGCCCAAATTGCTTTGATATGTGCTGGCAATGAATTGAAAAATATGCTAAAATACTTTTAATTCCCTTTCAGAGGTTCAGGGTGAGTGGTATCTAGTTAAGATTAGTCCAGGCTCACACTAGCAATGATGCAGGGATAGTTAGCAGGTTAAACGAATTTCTGGCAAATGGAAGGCAAGCAGCAGCAGTTTTTACATGTGAAGAAATTTGCAAATCGCGGTAAAATTCGCGGATGCGCCGAGCGCTATTACAGAGGAACCACAAGGACTATCTCTATCGTTTTGGGGTCCTAGGAAAGCCTAGGATCTCAGCTTCCAAATAAAAGTTACTGCAAGTCTCTAGCACAAACGGTTGCGGAGATATGAGCGATTGAATAAAGGTCGTTTTTCAGATTTGAAATTTTAAACGCACACTTGTTCAGCTTTAAAAATGATGGCAGGATAACACAATTGCTAAGCTGCAGTTCTACTTAGGTTAAAAATGGATTGAATTATATTATTTTAACTAGGAGATTGGTTCTGCACAGTTTTCTAGGTACTCACACTATATTCTTGAGTGAAATGGGCCTCATCACGGATCTGGTCAGGGTTTTAAATTCGCCTCTGGTCTCTGCACTTCACAGTGATCTGGGTCAGCTCTCTCTGGTTCTGCTAACATTGGCCTGGGTCAGCTCTCTCTCTGGATTCTGAAGATTGATGGATTTGAAGTCTCTATGTTGCTCTCTGAAGGTTTGATGGAGGTAAGTATGGATTTTTCCGGCAGAGCGCGTTGCAGCAAATGGAATTGAAGGTCCCTATCTGTCCTGTCTGTCTGCTTTTATGTGTTTAGAATGTGGGTGTGTTCTAGCATCACTGACCCTACCTCTCTCCCAGCTTCTAATTGGTCAAACTTCCATTTATCATTTGATTGGGGAATGAACTGTGAGTCAGAGTGATGTCATTTTACAGCCTGCAGAAAGTCCACTCCTCCTGTCAACTTACACACAAATCTAGATTTGAAACAAATACATATTTGCAGAGGTACATATTGTTTTAAAATCATATGCACCCATCATGCATTACAGGAGGTATCCCCTGTTCAAACTCTGCTCTTCCTGGGAGCTTGCATTCAGAAATGGCACATATTTCACTTTTTAACTGATTTTGCAATTTCTGACATTGACCCAACTTTACATACATGTGCGCAGGGAGTACGGACATTAACTGATGAAGTTTCAGATTTTTAACATGCATACATTTAGAGTAATATCCACTTTTCCGCTAAAACCCCCCTGAACATGCCACCGGGTCGAAAAACCTCTTAAATTGTGGGCAGAAAAATCACAAGAATTATGGTATCATTTATAAAATTTTCACATGTCCGCTCTATGAGTTATTCATCTTTTTAAAGTTATGTTCTGGCTCCAAAGGGGTGTGGTTTACCCTCAGCACAAGGTTGAATTTCTGGTTTTTCCAGTTCTGCCAAGCCAGCTTGCTCTCACAGGCAGTGCTCCTCCCCTTTCCTCAGGAGGAAGCCACTTTCTACGACCATTTACGACTCCTGCCAATAAAACCTTTGCCTGAGCCAGGACAGGGCTTTGTTCACTTTCCTGCAGAGCACAGGTAATTCAATTATCAGATAGATGGCATATCCTTAGTGTGAGCAGCAAAAGGGCAGCTAGGCCTGGGAACACAGCTGTGACTCAAGTTTCACTCCTGATGGGGGTAGTTGCCAGGCAGAATTCAGTTCCTTAAGCCAGGTTTCAGATAAAATGTCACTTTTTGTTCCCCAGTTCCTGCATTCAAATAAAACTAAACATTTTTACATATGCAGCTAGAATGCTGATTCTAAGTGCAAAACTATGACATTTCAACAGTTACAAAGGCATGTGACACCAAACATAGGTCAATCATTTAATCTAAACATTTTCGATTTTAGTGTCTTTAAATCCAGTGCAACTTAAACTGCTGACTCCATAGCAGTTTTGTTATAAGCATTGTTTTGGGCTCTTCATTTCCCAGATTTTGTAAGCACACAAAACTCCATTCTGCCAAATGTCTGCTGGTGTTCAGTGAGTTTTTAGATGTGTTGCAATGTTTAAAATAGACAGTTTGAGCCTGCCTTCAGAGAAACACAGGGTGGTTTTAAACTGCCGGCTTTTGGATAGTGGTGAGTACTGGTACTGCACCCATTTTTGGGATTTAAGAAAATGAATTCCCAACAATTCTAGGTTGCATTTGGCAATCAGCATTGCCATCCCCAATGCTTTCAGACTACTGTGCGGGTAGTCCAATGGTGGTTTTAGGCAGTGTCCTTCTGTGCCCATAACATCGGCAAAAATGAGTGGCAGCCTATTCTTCATGCATTTCCCTGTGCATTTTCTGGGAAGCTCTGGCCATCATGAGGTTTTCCATGTCAGTACTGCACAGTTTTGAGGTACGGCTCGGATGCATGGGTAAATACATCCCACAAGCCCCCCTCTTGCGATGGCCATTCTATTTCACGAATGGGACTCGCAAGACCTGGGATGTTTCCTCATCTTCTTCCAATAGATGGCACAGTTCAGCATCTTTTCCTCCATCCGGTACTGATCGATCGGTTCTCCTCGCCGGTCCTGATGGGAATATTGGGCGGTCCACTGGGCCCATTGTATCTTCGTTCCCGGTCTCCGGATCGCCCTCCTTGGCCCGTCTCCAGGTTTTCTTTCTCCTAGGACGACAAAGGAAGAGCGGCATTACCTACTCATAGACGTTTTTCCACCACTGTTGAGATAGTGGGACAGCATATGCATTTCATCATAACGAAACATTACATTCTTATTTTGAAAAAAAAACAGTATAACTAAGAGACAGTTTCATACAAATCACAATATTTTAGGAACTAGATGTGGTATGTTTTATGATTGGAACTGAATTAGTCTGATACCGTACCCGCTAGGATTCCAGAGGATTCCTCCAGTTGTTGCAGAGTGTGCCTGGGATGGCAACACTTCAACTGGTTTATGTGGACCCACTTGTCTTCCCCCGCTGCCGAACCGCCTTTGGGGATGCGGATCTTGTAGGCCACAGGGGAGATCTTATCGACGATCTCAAAGGGTCCCTTCCATGTAGGCAAAAATTTGCGCTGCCTGGCCTGGTTCCTTTGGAAGTTGTATAGATAGACCCGGTCCCCCACCTGATATTCCTTCCTGGAAGTTTTCAGGTCATAGTGGGTCTTCATGCTATCAGCTGATCTTTCTAGATTCCGCTGAGCATAAGCAAAAGCATGTTGGAGGTGTTTCCTTAAATTCTCTACATACTCATGAGTAGTGGAGGCATTTATCAGTGTCTGCTCTTGGGTCCTATAGAGCAAATGCTGAGGAAGCACCATCTTGCGCCCAGTCATCAACTCAAATGGTGACATTTTGGTTGCAGATGAAGGGGTATATCTGATGGCCATTAGGACCAGAGGTAATCGGATATCCCAACTTGGCCCAGAATCTGCCACAAACTTCTTTAATATGCTCACAATTGTCCGGTTATATCTCTCTACTGCCCCAGAAGAAGCTGGTCTATAAGCAATATGCAGCTTTCTCTTGACCCCCAGTATCTCCCACATCTTTGTCATTACTTCACTGGTGAAGTGGCTACCTCTGTCTGACTCAATCCTTTGAGGTAGACCAAAACGGGAAAAGATGTGGTTAATCATCAAGGCAGCTGCAGTTTCTGCCTTGCAGTTTGGGGCTGAGAGACATTCCACCCACTTGGTAAACAAGCATGTCACAGTCAACATGTACTTATTCCCCCTAGCCGAGCGAATCACAGGGCCTACAAAGTCGATTTGTAAATCTGACCATGGCAGTGTCATCCCCCGCTTTTGTAAAGGTGCCCGGTGTGTGAGGGATGTCGGCTGAAATTGTGCACACACAAGACAACCCTTCAAATATTGGTTGAGGTCCTGCCCCATGTGTGGCCAGTATGCAACCTCTCTTAAGATTTCCAGTGTTGTGTGAAACCCCCTATGACCGGCGGTGGCCGCATCATGGGCGTGACTTAACATCAGGCTTCGGAATGAGGTAGGAACCACCCACTGATCGTGGCCAGCTTTGGATTTCCTTACCAGCAAACCGTCTTGGATCCGGAACATTTTTGGACATTTCATCAACACTCTTAGGTCCTCTTTCCCAATGTAATCGGTATCCGTCAGGGGAAAGTTCTCGGGGTCCCCAAGGTGCTGGTAAAATTTACCAATTATTGGATCCCCCTTCTGAGCTGTAATCAAATCAGCATCAGGGGTCTCCTTACTCCATTGTGCAATTGAAAGGTCGTTGTGAGCATTTGTCTGGGACCTAGTGATAGCAGTGACCTGGATTTCCCCCAACAGGGACTCAATCTCAATTAGATCCCCTTGGATGGCTCCGGTTTTGGCCAGCTGATCAGCTAAGTCATTTCCAGTTTTGTCTGGTCCCTCTACTTTGGAATGACCCTTAATCTTCTTCCAATAGATGGTCATCCCATTCGATGTGACCAGATCATCAATGTTTTGGATCAACTTCCCATGTTTCAAGGGTTTGTTGTTAGCACATAACATGCCTCTGGTTTTCCAATTAACCAGGTGCTCCACGAACCCGTTCCGCACATAATCCGAATCTGTGATTATGACCAGTTCGCGGAGTTGATGCTGGACAGCAGTGAGGATGGCCTGATGCACAGCCATCAATTCTGCCACCTGACTACTTCGGGGACCAATTTTGTATCCAGCGGAGGGTTCTGGGGACTCATTCACCCATGCATTCCCTACGCCAGCCACCAGTTCTTTCTCCCCGTTGTTGTCAACATGGTAAGAGCATCCATCCACATAGACAGTGGGCATTCCCTCACACTTGTCTTCTTCAAAGACTTTGTGGGGGGAATTAAGGTATGCCTCCATGTTGTCCTTTATTTTTAGACTTTCGTCCTCGAGACAGTTTTCTCTGGCACAATCATGCAAGTCAGCCAGACCTTGCGCGAGGGGACTCTTCTTGTTTTGGCCATATCGGACCTCCACAAGAAAGCCTTGCATTGACAGAATCCAGGAAGTAATTCGGGAATTACTCACATTTCCGGCCCGGATTCTGTCACTTTGGAGATATTGCAGAGGCTGGTGTGGAGTCTCCACTATGATGTGTTCCCCCTGGATAAACAGGCGGTAATTCTTCAATGCCCACACCGTTGCCAGGAGTGCCTTCTCACAATCGTTGAATTTTTCCTCCACAGAGGATAAAGTTTTGCTCGCATAGGAGATTACTTTATTGACCTTGTCATGCTTTTGGTATAATACTGCCGTCAAGCACGTATTAGAGAACCCCGTCTCCAGGAAGAACTCCTTGTTTCTGACAGGGTAAGCTAGGCAAGGCGCTTGTGAGAGGCTTCTTTTGAGTTGTCTTACTGCCTCGGATTGTTCTGGACCCCATTCCCACTTGACCCCCCCCTTTAGGAGATGAATCAGGGGTCTGGTGATCTCTGCGTAGCCCTCAATGAACTTTCTGCTGTAATTAGTCAGTCCAAGGAGGCTCCTTAGTTCCCGCAGAGTTGTGGGGTCTTTCAGTTTCTGAAGTGCTTCCACTTTCTTTTCCTGGGGACAGAGGCCCTGAGGAGTAATCTCATGCCCCAAGAAATTAACACGGGTTCTACACCACTGTGCTTTCTGAAAGGAAAGTTTTGCTCCGGCGGCCCTCAACTGTGTCAGAACATAATGGATCTCCGCTATGTGTTCCTCCACAGATGAACTTTTGATGAGGACATCATCTACATAAGCCAGGTTACCCCTCGCACCCAGGTCGGGCATGGCCTTATGTAGGAAAATGTTGAATTCATCGCCGGAGTTGAGGTATCCGAAAGGAGTCCGGGTCCATGTGTACTGCTGGCCCCCAAAGGTAAAAGCCAGTTTGTATTGGTCCTCCCTACTGACAGGCACGGTCCAGTATCCATTGGTCAGGTCTATTGCAGTGAATACCTGTGACCCCTGGATCTGGGCCAGCCCTTGGTCAATGTAGGGGAGAGGCCATCGGGAAGTATGGACCCGTTTGTTGAGCTCCCTGAGGTCAGCACAGAGTCTCCACTGGCCGTTTGGCTTCAATATTCCCAGCACCGGATTATTGAAGGTGCTGTGGACTGGACGGATTATTCCCCGGGACTCAAGGTTCTTAATTATTTCAGTAAGGGACTCCATTGATGCGAGAGGCAAGCGATATTGCTTCACAAACACAGGAGTCATGCCAGGGTCCGTGGGGATTGTTGTTGTGTGGATGTCAGTGCGACCACAGTCATATGAGTCTACCGCAAAGAGATCTTGGAAATCCAAGAAAACTTGTTTCAACTTTTGCTTTTGTTCCAGAGTCACACAGGCGTCAGCTAGGTTGACTCTCTCTTCCACCATCTGCCTGAAGCCTGGAAAGACTTCTGGTTTGGCTATCTCCGCGGCCTCCTCCAGCTGGGTGGAGAAGTCCCTGGTCAGAGTGCTGATTTGGACCGGAGGCTTCAGGTGGGAAAGGCAGCCCTCATGGACCTGGAAAATCACCTCATCCCTCCTGAAGTCACAAGTCACATCTTCCTTACCATAGGGGCAGGAAGTGTACACCAGGAAGTTCCCCCCATGCCGGGTAAAAATCCTGTCTGGTGTTGTATTGTCATCACTGTCACTGTCAAAACAGTCCTTGGGGATTGGTCCTAACAGTTCATTACCTAAATCAATGGAAAAATGTCGGTCATCAACCGCCATTCCAATAATGGTGCCTGCGGCTAGAGTAATACTCTTTAAGTCGCTGTTATCCACCTCTATTAGAATGGTGTCATGTTCTATGCTGACTAATGGTGTTGGGTTTAACCCCAACCCTTGCTGTTGGAGAGAAGCATTTAGATGTATGTAAGCATCAGGGTTTTTCAACTCTTGTCCCCTTTTAACTTTCACTTCCAGGGAGAATTGTCGGGTCCTTTCTGGGATGGTGACTTCCTCTTTAGTCTGAATTTCAACTGCATAAGGTAGCAATTGAGCTGACCTAAATGCTTTTTCTGGATCATCAAAGCCCATGGGATTATCCGCTAATCGGGACCAAGCTTTGAAGTTTATCAGGTCCAAACTAATGGCAAAGCGATTGAGAATGTCACTGCCTAAGTAAAAGGCGGCAGGGACGTCTCGCACGACCCAACAATTATGGACAATGCTCTTGTTGCCAATGGAGATTTTGAGCATACACCTGCTTGGCAGGAGATGTTTGGAATTAGGTGCTTCCAGGTCCATTTCCCATTTGTCTATCAGTTTGAAGGCGGGAATGGCTGGATCTTTTGGGAGTTGGCGGAACATGGCTTCGCTGATGAAGCTCTTACCGTTGTCCACACACACTCGAGCGAGAACAGAGTCCTTCCCATCATTTAACTGAACAGGGATGAACAACTGCTCTCCAATTTGCTGAATATCAGCCAGGCTCTGAGCTGATTTCACATCTTTCCGGACTATAGGAGTGGGAGTTTCTGATTGTGGATTTGTAAAGAATTTCAGAGTGTTTCCTTCCAGTGTGGAATACCACCTTAAACTGGAAGGAAGGTTGATTTTCAGAAATAGAGAGGACCCCCCATCACCAGTCTGTTGTCCTACTGCTATTACTGTCACGTCTGGAATTTGGTTGTTCTGGAAGTGAAATTCTACTTGGTCAGATTTTTGTTCAACCATGTGGCAGGTGCCGTTTAAACTAATATGGTTGACACTCTGTTTTAATTTTATTGGTCGGCTAGTCTGGGTCCAGAGGACCTTGGTTACACAATCTATTAGGGGTGACAACCTTCTCAGGAGGTCATTCCCTAGTAAACAAGGGGTGCCCTCCGGGGTCACAACTATGACCGGGTGTTTCAGCTTGTGTCGCCCAATTTTAATGTCCAAGTCTGCAGTCCCCTCAACGGGAATTTCCTTCCCGTCAAAGTTCTGTAGTTGTCCCGGAAGAGAGGTGAGAGGAATTTGGTAATTCTCTCCCCTTCCTGCATTCAGTTCGTCAAAGGCCCTTCTGGACAGAAGGGTAGCTTGAGATCCAGTGTCCACCAGTGCCGAGATTGTACCCTGCCCCTGTACTTGTACCGGGGCATAATATCTTCCCTCCTTCTCCTCAAGGGGGCACAGATAATGCACATTTTTGGACAACTGGTGGGCTAACTTTCTGGTTTTGGACATCGATAGCGAAGAGATTTGGGCAGAATTCTGTGGAGAGTCTTGGGAATCTGAAAGAAAAATTTGGCAACTGGAGATCAGAGCCATTGTGGGTTCCCCTGGTTCCAGTTCTGGGCCGCCCCCCCCTTTTTGGAGGCAGTCCCCAGTATGGGTTTGAACCCGGGGATTTTCTTGCTGTTGGTTCCGGGATGAGATGGTGGGCGGCGGTAGCTCCGTCTCCACATCTCCCCAGTTTGGATTTGCATCCCTAGGGACCCATTTTTCTTTGGGAGGAGTTCCCCCCTCTCTGAAGGAGAAGATCCTTTTCCCAGGATCCTCTGAGGATCCCTCTCCCTCAAACTGAGTCTGTTTGGGTCTTTTGTTTCTCCTACCCCCCCTCTGCTCCTTAGGAGGCAGACTTTCAGGGGCAAGAGATTTTGTTTCCGGTTCCTGGGTTTCCAGGGGCTGTTTACAAGTGAGGAAGGAAGCTTCCTCCAAGGCTTTACACCCCCCTTCCCTTTGTGCCTCCTCCCTGGGAACCGGTGAGTTATCGGGGTGCTGCCCCCGTCATTGTTCTGGAGCACCAGGTCCAGAGTTCGGTGCGTTCTGCGCCGGCACGCCCATCTGAGGGTTCTGCTGAGCCCTCAGTATGTGACCCAGATCCCGCGCCATGTTTTGAACCTGGCGCTCTAACTGGGAAACCCGCTCAGGCTGATACGGGGCCCTGTTTTCTCCCCTGGGCTGATCCCGGGAAGGGTAGCTGTCCCTCCTCTGGTAATACCCCGGGTTGGGAAGATTTGGGTACCCCTCCACCCTTGGCCTCCCCTCTCCCGGATTCAGTGGTCTGGGCTCAGGGAATTGGGGAAAGAAGGATGGATGGTTTTGGGGCTGAAAGTCGGGTGGAGATCTGGGGAAAAAGTTCTGCCCAGGGTTTGGTAAATTTCTGCCCTCCTGTGGGAAGTTTGGAGGGAAGTTCCCTGGGTTAGGTGCTTGGCTGGATCCCCCCCCTTGGGCTGGAGGAGTCCACACATAACCCAGGATGGGTCGATTTCCCTTGTAACGGGGACTTACATAGTCAGGAGAGCGAGGGACCCCATTTGGGGGGCTGCCTCCCTGGCTCCCTGTCTGTGACTGGCCCGAGGACCTTCTGGGCCTAGCATTATTAGGTGCAGGTAGGTTCTTAGGCCCCCCCATCTCCAAATCCAAAACGGGGGTGACCTTTACCTCTGCCACCTTGGCAGCAGCAGGGGTGGTGTTGGCTTTGGGGTTTTTCTGGGCATTACTTTTGCTATCTATCGGTTTCTGCACCTCATAGATCCGGGTAGCCTGTTCAATGACCCAGTCTAAAGATCTTTTCTCGTGAAAATCCCTCACGAGCTGGGTCATGATATATTTGGGCAAGGCATGGAAAAACGTATTTATAAATTCCCTGCTATCCGTGCGCACCCTTCTTGTGGTCTGTGCAAAAGCACGCTTTAACTCCTGCACAAATTCTTGTGGGGCCTGATCCTCCCCACATTGCAAATTGTAGGCTGCCTTGCGAGCCTCTTGAGGATTTCTGTGAACAGAAAAATGTTTCAGGATGGCCGCCTTATATGTGGACCATCTTAAATGATTTTGGTCCTCCAGCCCCGCAAAGAAACTGGAGTATTCCGGGGAGAATGTCCACTTTACATATTGAATACAGCTTTGGCTGTCCTTCAAATGGAAAGTCTCCATCATTTGTTCAAACAACTCTAAGTGCTCCCAAACAGAATATTTAGCGTTCTTATGGTAAGGCGTGATGACGCTCCTGATCGCCTTAATCTGCTTTAAGGGGTCCTTAAGCAAGGCCCTTTTTGCCTTATTGGCCTTTTTGGTTCGGGTAACCCTTGTCCATTCTTCCTCGGACTCAGAGGCACTGCTCCCAGAGGTTCCCGTCTGTTCTTCCAGGTTTTCCCGGATTCTGCGAGCCTGGGAATGGCTGGCAGAATGTGGGGACCTGGTCTCCTGTGTCCTGCGCAGTTCAGAGGAGTCTTCAGATTCCTCCTTGCTGCCAGGATTTGATGGGTACCCCCTCCACTGACCTAACTGGGCAGAGGTTTTCAGGATGCCCTTAATGGGCCTACTCTCCTGGGGTTCCCCATTGAAATGTACTGTACTTGGGTGCCCATAACCGGATGCCCACCCCTCCATTCCTGAGTGGTACTGGCCTATGAGCCCCATACTCTTAGCTGGATAGTAATCTGCCATCCCTGCGGCCCTGTGCTCATGTGCGCCAGGGGACATGGGGGTGGTAGAGTCCAGGGACTGGGGGAGATGAAGGCCCCTGGGGTTAGGGCTCCTGCGGTTATGGTCAGGAGTCTCTCTTTCCCAGCGGACCTCATCTCTATCCGCCCCTGCTCCCTGTTGCAATGCAAGAGCCTGCATTTGTGCTTTCAGTTCCTCTGTTAAGGCCTTACTCGACTCTATCAGTTTCTCCTGCATCGCTACCTGTTGCTGGAGCCTCTCATTGTGCTGGCAGAGAGCCTCATTTTCCCTCTGTACTTCCTGGTTGGTCCTGGAGAACTGGGCCAGTCTTTGCTGCAGGAGGGTTACCTCCTGAGCTGTGTCCCGATTGGCCTGCTCCTTTCTTGCTAGAGCATCCTCCACCCTCCTGGTGTGCTCTAGCAAGTTCTGGTGTTCTTTTTGGAGGTCACCCAGTCCCTGGTGGGCCAGGTGATTTTCTTCCATTTTTCTTTTTAAATGGCAGACTTCCTGCCCTAAGGTATCCCTTTCCTGACTAAGAGCCTGCATCTGTGCCGCCAGGTCGTCCCTTTGCCTTTGGAAGGCACCAGCATTCTGGCGCTCCTGATCAAACTCTGCCTGGGTATCCAGGTCTTTCAGAATTAGTTTGTTGCTCTCTGCCTTCACTCTATCTAGGTGGCCTTGCAGGGTGACTACCTGCTCAGCACATACCCTGTTGAAGTCCAGTTGTTGCTCCAGCTTTTTCTGGTTTTGCAGTAGGGAGTCCAAACCTTCTTGGTATTCCTTCTGCAAGGCCAGAAATCTGGTATCCTGTTCTACCTTTTCCTGTTGCAGCACATCCATATCCTTCTTTATTTTAATGATGTGCTGCCTACTATCATCTTCTGACTCCTGGCTCCTCTGCAGCCTCTGCTCAGAAGAGACCAGGTCAGATTGGACCTTCTCTAACGCCATCTGTTGCCTATTTGCCAGATTTTGGCTTTCAGCACATCTATCCTGCATGTCTCCCATATATAGGTACAGGTATGCTGCTATCCTGGCAATCTTATTGTGTTCCTCTTTGGCTTTAGGAGCCATATATAGTTCACTCAGGGCCACATGTAAGGGACCCTGATCTCTATATATATCTGACCCTGTTTCAGTGACCTGTTGTGTGATGGCCTGCAACCACACATCCTGGCCCTGTTCGGTCCATTCACCTCTCACAAATAGCTTATGCAAGAGGTGCTCTCTGGCTATTTTCATGTCTACTAAGGTCGTCATTCTAGAGATTGGTCTCTGTCCTGACTTACAGAAGTTTGTATTTTATTTTTGCAGAACAGAACTTTTCTTGGAGTGTCCCTTTTGAGGAATGCTTCACAGCGTAATGCAGCGTGGTGATCCGACCGGATGTATGTATCCCGTCAGTTAGCACACTGTATTAAGCTGCACAAGTGGTAAATCTAACCCAACGTCTCGGCTCGAGCCCCCAATTTGTAAGAGGATTCAATTCAACACTACAGCTAAGTCAACGCCTAGTCTATAATACTGAATGAAAACCCTTATTGATATATCTTTAGGTCCAGTTCATGCGTTCTGGATGACTACCCCTATATAACACCCCTCTCTTGGAATCCCCCTGACCCCACTGAGCCAAGAAGTAGTTCTGTTTTGCAAGTTTAAAAGGTTTATTTGATAATTTAAACAAGAGATGTATATATCACACCTTATAATAAATTAATAATTGAATAGCACACTTAATCTGATATGATAAAGATTAACAACGGAGAATCTGGCACTAACACGCTTCTCTATAATCAATAAGGAGTTGACATGAAATGGATAAGGTAGCACACAGGTGAATAGGAACGAAAGTATAATGGGGTAGAGGATGATTTATGTAAGCTCAGATGGATGCAATATTCAATGAATGCAGTACAGAAAATACTCAATATGATTTCAACCAAACAATGTAATCACTTTTCTCTGGCAATCCCCTCCCCCCCCTTGATGCAAGGCAAGGAAATGGAAGGAAAACACACAGTTCTCAGAAATGCAATCAATGTAAATCAGTTCACCCCAGCAAGCTTACACTACAGAAGTTTGAAAACACAGGCCCAAATTGCTTTGATATGTGCTGGCAATGAATTGAAAAATATGCTAAAATACTTTTAATTCCCTTTCAGAGGTTCAGGGTGAGTGGTATCTAGTTAAGATTAGTCCAGGCTCACACTAGCAATGATGCAGGGATAGTTAGCAGGTTAAACGAATTTCTGGCAAATGGAAGGCAAGCAGCAGCAGTTTTTACATGTGAAGAAATTTGCAAATCGCGGTAAAATTCGCGGATGCGCCGAGCGCTATTACAGAGGAACCACTATCTCTATCGTTTTGGGGTCCTAGGAAAGCCTAGGATCTCAGCTTCCAAATAAAAGTTACTGCAAGTCTCTAGCACAAACGGTTGCGGAGATATGAGCGATTGAATAAAGGTCGTTTTTCAGATTTGAAATTTTAAACGCACACTTTTTCAGCTTTAAAAATGATGGCAGGATAACACAATTGCTAAGCTGCAGTTCTACTTAGGTTAAAAATGGATTGAATTATATTATTTTAACTAGGAGATTGGTTCTGCACAGTTTTCTAGGTACTCACACTATATTCTTGAGTGAAATGGGCCTCATCACGGATCTGGTCAGGGTTTTAAATTCGCCTCTGGTCTCTGCACTTCACAGTGATCTGGGTCAGCTCTCTCTGGTTCTGCTAACATTGGCCTGGGTCAGCTCTCTCTCTGGATTCTGAAGATTGATGGATTTGAAGTCTCTATGTTGCTCTCTGAAGGTTTGATGGAGGTAAGTATGGATTTTTCCGGCAGAGCGCGTTGCAGCAAATGGAATTGAAGGTCCCTATCTGTCCTGTCTGTCTGCTTTTATGTGTTTAGAATGTGGGTGTGTTCTAGCATCACTGACCCTACCTCTCTCCCAGCTTCTAATTGGTCAAACTTCCATTTATCATTTGATTGGGGAATGAACTGTGAGTCAGAGTGATGTCATTTTACAGCCTGCAGAAAGTCCACTCCTCCTGTCAACTTACACACAAATCTAGATTTGAAACAAATACATATTTGCAGAGGTACATATTGTTTTAAAATCATATGCACCCATCATGCATTACAGGAGGTATCCCCTGTTCAAACTCTGCTCTTCCTGGGAGCTTGCATTCAGAAATGGCACATATTTCACTTTTTAACTGATTTTGCAATTTCTGACATTGACCCAACTTTACATACATGTGCGCAGGGAGTACGGACATTAACTGATGAAGTTTCAGATTTTTAACATGCATACATTTAGAGTAATATCCACTTTTCCGCTAAAACCCCCCTGAACATGCCACCGGGTCGAAAAACCTCTTAAATTGTGGGCAGAAAAATCACAAGAATTATGGTATCATTTATAAAATTTTCACATGTCCGCTCTATGAGTTATTCATCTTTTTAAAGTTATGTTCTGGCTCCAAAGGGGTGTGGTTTACCCTCAGCACAAGGTTGAATTTCTGGTTTTTCCAGTTCTGCCAAGCCAGCTTGCTCTCACAGGCAGTGCTCCTCCCCTTTCCTCAGGAGGAAGCCACTTTCTACGACCATTTACGACTCCTGCCAATAAAACCTTTGCCTGAGCCAGGACAGGGCTTTGTTCACTTTCCTGCAGAGCACAGGTAATTCAATTATCAGATAGATGGCATATCCTTAGTGTGAGCAGCAAAAGGGCAGCTAGGCCTGGGAACACAGCTGTGACTCAAGTTTCACTCCTGATGGGGGTAGTTGCCAGGCAGAATTCAGTTCCTTAAGCCAGGTTTCAGATAAAATGTCACTTTTTGTTCCCCAGTTCCTGCATTCAAATAAAACTAAACATTTTTACATATGCAGCTAGAATGCTGATTCTAAGTGCAAAACTATGACATTTCAACAGTTACAAAGGCATGTGACACCAAACATAGGTCAATCATTTAATCTAAACATTTTCGATTTTAGTGTCTTTAAATCCAGTGCAACTTAAACTGCTGACTCCATAGCAGTTTTGTTATAAGCATTGTTTTGGGCTCTTCATTTCCCAGATTTTGTAAGCACACAAAACTCCATTCTGCCAAATGTCTGCTGGTGTTCAGTGAGTTTTTAGATGTGTTGCAATGTTTAAAATAGACAGTTTGAGCCTGCCTTCAGAGAAACACAGGGTGGTTTTAAACTGCCGGCTTTTGGATAGTGGTGAGTACTGGTACTGCACCCATTTTTGGGATTTAAGAAAATGAATTCCCAACAATTCTAGGTTGCATTTGGCAATCAGCATTGCCATCCCCAATGCTTTCAGACTACTGTGCGGGTAGTCCAATGGTGGTTTTAGGCAGTGTCCTTCTGTGCCCATAACATCGGCAAAAATGAGTGGCAGCCTATTCTTCATGCATTTCCCTGTGCATTTTCTGGGAAGCTCTGGCCATCATGAGGTTTTCCATGTCAGTACTGCACAGTTTTGAGGTACGGCTCGGATGCATGGGTAAATACATCCCACATGCCTGACATGCGGACGCCATCTTGCATGTGTAGTCTGCCTATCCCCAGAATCTTTATAGAGAACCTTGTCAGAGCCCTTCTTCAGCCTCCTCTTACTGCAGTCCAGAGGGTGCCTGAGGGGGCAAGTGGAAACAAGTACTGCCAAAGACAGCAAGGTCCTTGCACATGATTGGTTCTGGTTGTAAATTAATATAGATATTGGGCCCTGGCTATTCTCCATAGATTATAGATTGTGTCGAGTACTTTGAGTCACCAGGTTCAGAGGTCAAATTCAGGCATGGCCATAGGTTTGGAGGGGGGCTACTTTCAGGTAGCTCAAGGCTCTGGCAGCACCTTGGTGGGCCAGCTTTCCTAATCAGCAGGGTCTCCTGCTGGCTTTGGAAGTGAGTGTGGGGCCTGGTTTCATCAGCTACCCTACCTCTTTCTCGGAATCCCGCTGCTTAACGTTTCCCTATGGTTAGAGTGTTGTCTTCACATCATTTCTTCAGAGGATCTACATGCCCCATAACTCATGCTTGCGGTTTCTGATGTTTCTCCTCCTCTGCAAAGGGCTTCTACTAGCCCCTGCAGTTCTAGATAAGGTGACTGGGAAGAATGTGTTCTGGATAGCTGTCTGGAACTGCTATCAATCTATGGCTGTGAAGGAGTATCATGCTTTGTTTGTTTGTTTGTTTGTTTATTTCTTGTATTGCGCTCCAGACCCTTAAGTATCAGGGCGCATAGAATAAGAATACTTACAGCTTGGTTACACAACATTATAACACATACAGATTACAGTTTAGTTACACAGCGAGGTAAGTTTTGTACAGGCATGTTATTCAGGATAATATTAAAATGAAGTTAGAAACTACAACTAGAGGCAGTGCAGGTCGATAGGCATATATACAAATGTACACATATACAAAATGGGCCCAAAAGGGGCGGTAGGGGATTAGACAGTCATAGGTATGGTCAGTAATCTCTCCACATGGGAAAGAGTCTTGCAGCCGCTGTTCTGCCATCTCTGTTCCCCAATTTTGCAACCACTGTCCCCAGTGGCCCTTTGTGGAGGGGGCTGGGCTTCCTTGCCTGAGGACACAGTTTGTGCTTGAGAAAGCCAATGATCAATCAATGGGAAGTTCTAATAATCTGGACATAACTGTGACTTTCTCCAAAACCACTTTTCCTCTTACCCGGCGCATTACACAGGCTTTGGGGTAAGTCTCTTGGAACTTTTGGGTATACATCATTTTCACAATTTCCTCTTGCTTGGCCTGGTCAGGGAATATTAAGCCAGCACTTATGGGCTTTTTTTTACTCCTATTCCAATAGTGCATTAGTGTCTTGATTTGCCAATGACACAGATATCTGATAGCTATTTTGAGAATCCCTTAGCCCATACAATTCTGTACCCGGATCTGTAGTCTCTTCTTCTGGTTATGTGCTACTACCATGAAAAAGGTTCACGACTTTTGCGCTATCACTTGTAAACGACACCTCCTTCATCATCCATCATGCTTCACCCTGGATTAAGGAGGAAGCAGCAGACAGGAAATGGAAGATCTACTGTTTTTATTCACACTCTGGCACAGACTGATATTAATGCGATAAAGATAGGAGCAAGATATACCTGCCAATGTCTGTGTCATTTTTTCAGGGGATGGAATCCAATGTCATCTTCCTGCAAGGTGAATAAGAAAACTGACAAAGTGTTTATGGGATGACCCATTGAGTGCACCGCAGCCGGTAGTGTCACATTGGGCCTCAGGAACCTCCCCACCCCCCGGTTCCTGTCTTACTCTCAGTGGATATATTTTACTAGCGACCCAGAAGAGAACTTGCCAGTGCACATTCTTCACTCTGCTGTGCCCTCATCAGGTAGTGGGGTACATTGACCCCCTTCCTGAATCATAAAAAGTCCTGGTGTGATGTTGCAATCCAACACAAGGGTAAGGATCCTTTGGGTGGGGTGCTGGAAGTGGAGGGCACTGTTGGAGAGCGATTAAGGACAGTCCTTCTTAAACATAGGACCACCTTAAGGGAGGAAAGGAAGGCCGAGGCTCAGGGCTGTGGGAGGAAGAGGAGGGCTACTAGAGCCCAGGACCAGAACTGCAAAGGGAAATAAAGATGATGGTTGCATGTATTCGTGGCTCTGTGTTCCTTTGTATGTGGTGCTAAGAGGATAGGAAGTTGTGGGGAGCCGAGCCTCATATCACCAGTCAAGAACACAACAACTGGCGATGAAAGGGAAATGGACACGGCGTCCCCGCCACCAGTCCGGAAGGGATCGTCAGTCCGCTGCACAACAAAACGTGAGAAGCCTGGAAGAGTGCAGGGATCGGCAGCCCACCACATGACACAACGTGAGCAGCATGAAAGGAAAAGGGATCAACAGTTTGGTGCACATCAAACCATGAGGAGCCTGGAAGAGGCTAGGGATTGGCAGTCCACCACACATCAAAACGTGAGAAGCCTGGAGGGAAAGGGAACGCAGTCTGTTACATTACAAAAGTGAAAAGTCTGGAACAGAGAAGGGATCGGCAGTCCGCCGCACTACAAAACATGAGAAGCTTGGAAGGAAAGGAGATCGGCAATCTGCCGCAAAAAGAAAAGCGGACGGCAGTCTGACACGCGAAAAACACATTTGGATGGCAAGGTACCGTACAGCACCGGGGATTAAGAAGCAGTGATTGAGGTGTTCCGGGTAGTCCACCCTCAAAAAGGAAAGGAAATCCGCCCATACGGGGAACAGGGAATTCGCCACCAAAGAAGTGGCATAGCGCAGTTGCCATGAGTGGCGCTCTGGCTGGAGACCACAGAGATACGGGTGGGGCATACAGCTCTGCAGATGCCTGACGGCAAGGACTGCGATGTCTGGGAGAGAGAGAGTGAGCGAAGCAGGGCACCACAAGAGGTGAATAATTATGAACATGAGGAGGTGGGGGAAGGCGCGAGCGAGAGAGACGATAAAAATGATCGGCCACCGAAGAAAGCACGCCCCAGCATATTACGTTTAGATGAAGCTGAACTGGAGGAGGAGTTCAACAACAAAGAAGATCGGTCGGGGGCACGCAAGAGCCAGACTGCTTGGAGAGACCGGTGTGAAGAGGTGCCAGCTGGTCACCACAGCAAGAAGTATGCTAAGCCCTCTGTGGTAGACCATGCAAACGGTGGGCCTGATGAGCGGATGGATGACATCACACAGCAGCATGCAGTGCCTGGAGTGAAAGGTCCTAGTGTCTGGACCCTACAGCTGAAGAACGGGGAGGAAAGCACAGCTGACTCTTTACTGTTGAGGAAGTTTATTAGCTACCAGTTCACAGACACGCTGATACAGATCAAAGAGGTGGCAGCCCCAGAGGATGTGAAGGGGTGCATCCATAGTGAGGCCTACACTCAAACCCTGGGAAACAGCCTACTGAGGGTGTGGGTAACCTGTGCATGGGCTTCTGGACCCAGCAGATGGTACCCACCAAGGAAATGACAGAGGTACTAAAAGTGGTAAAGGAGGAGTCCGGTTTGAAGCCCATGTCCGGGGTGCAGCATAAATGTGGGATCCATAAGGACGTCAGTGCTCAGGTGGAGGAGGGGAGTCAAACCAAAAAGCCATATCCCTAAAGATGATTACAAAAATTAACCATAAGAGAATTAAAGCTTGGAAAACAATGAACAATGAGCTTTGAAAGAGGAAACTGTTTCAGAGACTCCCACAGAGGGTCCTGGATCCCAAAAAGGCTAGGTCTCTGGGCGGAGAGGTCACCTCTGTTGGAGACTTCCTCACCTTTGAGGTCAATTGGGATACCCACAAAGGACTCCAGTTAAACAGATTTGCCATGTTAGCTGTTATTACGGAAGGTGTGAGGACCGCCCTATCTGAATTGGAGTAGCTGGATGACCAACCAGAATGCAGTCACCTAGAGTGGGTAAAAGAAGCCAAAGGACCGGAATGTGAGAATACCCTGGGGACAAGGTGGAAATTTGTGAAGGTGAATTGATCAACCTGCCGGGTAAAATCCTGAGTGCGGATGGCAAGAAGATCATCATGCCAAGGAAGGAGGACCTGAAGGACATCCTGGAGATCCCGTCCCAGGAGGTGTGGCAGTACCTCAAGATGAGGAACTGCATAAAAGTGAAAGCTGGACGCTACATGAGGGAAACAGGACTGACATTGCGAGTGGAAGAGAACTCTGCTATCGTGTCATCAGATCTTGTGATGCACAAGCTGAAGGTGCCACCCTGGGACAGGCAGTTGCACTGGGAGACTGCCTCTGGGGCAGATGTTGGCAGTTTCAACACGAGTGGGGGGAGTTTGCAAAGCTGGACCTACAGGCCACAGGAGTAATTATTAGAGAGAAACATGTCAGATCATGAACATGCATGGGAAGGTGGTAACCACAAAACACCACGTTCTGACCAGGAAGAAAGACAGCACAACACATCTGTACAATTATACTAAGCAAAAGGCTTCTCAGTCACAGAGTGGTCATGGGAGGGACTACAAGTACATCCATTAGTGGAGACACAAGAATAGCAAGATTTTCTATCTAAAGCTGCCTATTTGAGGACTAATACTAGGAAGCACTCGTGTGCCGCTTATCTAAAAGTAGATAGAAAAAGAAGAAGAAAAGAAAAGACCCAGACACTTGTCTGGTGACTGCTTCTAATCGTACTCATCTTTTGAATAGCTAACACAATTCCCTCTTGGACCACACTCTTTCATTCACAACTTAAAAAAGAGAACATCTATGGCATTGTGTCAGCAGTCTATTTGTAGGTACAAATCAATTTATTATCCTATAGACTTACTCAGTTATATTCCTTAGATTATATGTGGTTACAATTGCTGTTTGCTAAAAAGAATATATCCTTAGTTTGCTATGATGAAGACACTGACACCCTGCTCTCTCTTGATAGGTATTCTTAATCCACAGGGAGCTAGGAGTGAGAGCTGCTTGGTTAGGTAAGGATATTACTGCCTCCTAGATGCTGCATCTAGACTGCTGACACAATGCCATAGATGTTCTCTTTTTTAAGTTGTGAATGAAAGAGAGTGGTTCAAGAGGGAATTGTGGTAACTACTCACAAGACAAGTGAGATTAGAAGCACTCACCAGACAAGTGTCTGGGTCTTTTCTTTTCTTCTTTTTCTATCTATTTCTAGATAAGCGGTACACCAGCGCTTCCTAGTATTAGACCACAGACAGGCAGCTCTATTTAGAAAATCCCGCTATCCTTGTGTCTCTTCTAATGGGTGCACTTTTAGTCCCTCTCATGACCACTGTGTGATTGAGAAGCCTGGTGCTTAATACTATTGTACAGATGTGTTGTGCCTTCTTGTGTGTTAGAACGTGACAGTCAGGGCAAACCCTGTTTACCTGTATACTATGCCCCCCCATTGGATGTTAATTGTGCTCAGGAAGAAAGACAACCAGTTTGCAGTGGCACCAGAGAGTGAGCAAAACAACATTCATGTTAAAGGCATTGTAAAAGCCACTGATGAACCGACTCCTGGGCATGGGTGACAAACACCCATGCACAGCTCGCAGTTCCTTGGTCACAACGGAAGTCAGACACCTATGGCTCACAAGCTCTTCTGCACAATGGCAGCCGAACACTAGCACAAAGTGATGCTTGGCACCACAACAACCCAAAAACATCCACCAGAATGGAGGCAAAAGAGGGAGGACAGGCAGCAAAGAAGAGAACACGACGAATACCAAGAAGACCACCAGAAAGAAGCAAGAGCAAAAACCCACAAAGATGATGAGCAAGTGGGGAGGGTGCTGGAGAGCGTTTAAGGACAGTCCTTAATCAGAGGATCACCTTAAGGGAGGAAAGGAAGGATGAGGCACAGGGCTGGGGATGGAAGAGGAGGGGCTACTAGAGCCTGGGACCAGAACTGGAAATGGGGAATAAAGATGATGGTTGCATTTATCCGTGGCTCTGTGTTCTTTTGTATGTGGTGCCAAGAGGACAGGAAGTTGTGCAGAGCCGGGGCCTCATATCACCAATCAAGAACACAACAGGCACCTGCAGTGCTTCTGATTCACCTCTCGAGACAAGGTGCTGTCAACTGCAGGAACAACTCGTGCTCCCAGTAAAGGTCTCTTAAATCTCTTTATCTATTATTAAACTAACACAGACGAACATCTTGGTGTGGTTGACACGACCATCCACATGTACAAGACAGTGTTCTTTTTCACTTCTGATTACCTTATTATTCTGTAACTGTGATTTAAGTGATTGTATTGCATTTTGTCTCACACATTTAGAGTGTCTGCACTGGATTCAAAAAGGGGTTTTGTCAGTGCCTTTCGGTCTGCATGCTGTAGGGTGGACATGCTCTCTTACTGATAGCATCTGAACTGGTGCAGAAGTGGTTTTGTTAGTGGGCCTCATTACAACTCAGGCGGTAAGGGTTTTACGGCGGCGTAAACAGCGCCAACCCTTACCGCCTGAGTACGAGGTCCCTTAGCGCCATGGAGGTTTTAACACCTGCTTTTAGCAGGTGTTAAAATCCATGGCGCTAAGAGACCATGGAGTTAATTACGCCACCGTAATTTACGGTGGCGTAATTAACGCCTTCCCCACTCCCATTATGCCCTATGGGGCAAAATGGGAATGGGGAAGGGTAAATGGGTAAATGGGGATTTACCGCCCCGCCAAGGTTGGAATGGGGCGGTAAATCCACCAACCACCATGGCGTAAACGTAGTTTACGCCATGGTGGTAAAGTCACGGCCCAGGCGGTAACTTACCGCCTGGGTCGTAATGAGGCCCAGTGTCTGATGACTGTAAAGCAGACACATGGGTTACACCTGAATATTTCTTTGCATTGCTGTGACCCCTCAACTACTGCTCCCTCATATACCCCCACACTCCCAATTCAATATGTCTGTGTTAGATGCACAGGGACCTTTGTGGCAGCAATGGAGGTATTTTTTTGAAAATATCCTTGATTCGTAACACAGGAACTATGAAAACAAACATACTGAACATCTTTTCATGAACCTAACCAGCGATGAACTTGAAGACTTAATACCTACATTCCCACAAGATTAAAAAGGACTAAAATATGCCTGGGGAAATGCTTTCATCTTCAGCAGAAGATAGTCATGAAAGGCGCACATTCATCTCTGCTAGTCATCTAGTCATGGGCATGCTTGCCACCGGTTTGAGTGAATTAGTAGCCTACTCTGAATCCTACAACGGTATCATTTAAGAAGCCTTACACTTGTGCATACTCTTCATTCAGAAAAAGATTGTCACTGGCTCTTGCCAACATCATGACAATGGCCAGAGCGGAATCCAGAGTGGTGGCCCAAATAGGCCAAATGGAGCAAAGGCAGAGAAAGATCATAGAGCTTGTTTGCTACATGTCAAGCAAACCTCATCTCAGAAAAAAGCAAGCTTCTAAGGTTCTAGGAAAGGTAAACTTAGACTAAACAGCACAACAAGGCAAGCAAAATAATAACCCTGACCCCAGTGCTCTGCACCATACTGAGTGACTAAAGAACGTCTCCACACAGCACAACAGTGCGGAACTCATGTTAGGGCAGAAACTTGGCAAAGCAATGCCTGTGTTACAACCAGTCAAGCCTCCTGACCACAATAAGCTTAAAGAGTAAGATGAAGACTTACACGTATGAAAGGAAACCTGCCATATCATCCGACTTGAAGGTAGAAGTCAGAGTACTGGTCTGCAAACAGAGTAATGGGAGGTGGACACACCATTTCACATGCTTTCAATGACCATAACTTATATAAAAGGATCGATGTTTACTGCTGGCAATCCAAAAATAATCCTCACAAGAAAAATCTATCACTTTAGAAGATTCAGATTATGTGACGCCTCTGAAGATGACTCCCCAAGGAGCTCAGAGGAAGTATGCCTAGAACTAGGGATCCAAAATTCAGAAGAATCCATTTGTCAATGGTAGGCCAAGGCCTGTCACCTAATGAACAGCAAGACTGATTGAAGAAATGTAGGGATTATGTTCAGATGGCTGTCAGTGGGATCAGAATCAGTTGATACAAACTGGAGATCCAATATGTATACGGCAGATTCTGATCAGACAGAGGTTGAGTCAGAAGGACAAGATTGGTATGATCATACCCCTCTTGTTAATAAATATACACCCCCTGACATCCCTTGTCCCTTAGTGGGGAGGAAATGAATTCTAATTATTTTTCCATCAAAGGAGCTAGGAGGATAAGGGAAATGCCTTGTAGTCAATGACCTCCTAAAAGGAATGTGGGACTACATTTTGTTACACTTTCCGGACAAGCTATTGTTAAAAATAGACAACAATTGAAAGGGAATACAAATCATCTATTCTTCCTGCAGAATTATATTGTCCCTGGGAAGGACAAGCTTCTCATTTCTTTAATGTTGGAGGTTAAATTTCCTGTGTATATATCTGCCTACATTATACCTGATCTGGGACCAAGATTCAAAGTACATCCTCCAACCTCTAGTGGCAAGGAGATGAAGTTCATAATTTTAAATCTCTTGACAACCCTTTGTAAGATACTCAGAGGAGTCTGAATTGGGACGTTAATATAATATGTCGCTTGGGCATCTTGGAATCAGGAAAGAATTAGATCTCTGAATACCGCTTGTAGACTAAAGCAGATCACTTCTTAGTTTGAAAATAATGGAGAAAAGCAGGGGTTAGCTAAACAACAAAGAAAGGAAGGAAATATGTCATACTGTTGTGAATGGAGTCCCACAACAAGGGAGGACAATTCTTGTCCTCAACTCGAAAACCCTGATTAAAGAAGTTAGATGATTCATGGGGTTCAGAAGAGGACAAAGATCTTAGCCTAGAACCTGAAAACCTACGATTTAGTCATGAGAAAATAAATCAAAAGTCGCAAGAAAGCTTTGTCAGTTAACCCTTAAATGTTTTCATCTTCTGATTATTATGCAGTGTTGTCTCCATCTCAAATTACATCTGAGAAAATAATGGCTGAGTCTGTTGAGGATAAGACTTGCATGGAATTTAGAGACCTAGGGATTTTCAGAAAATAATACTTACAATGATTGAAGTAGCTTACGAGGTGAAAGTTTTGAACATCCTGTATACAGCGGTGTAGCATAAATCCCTTGTACCTTGAGAGATGTGTGAAGTGAGGAAACGTTTTAACTTTCGTAAGAGAGCACAACACCCATAAAATCCCCCTGAATTCATTATAAAGGAAATCCTGATATAATGTTGTCTGCTGGAGGAGAAATAGTTATTGGGTCTCTCTGGTACTGCAGGGGAAAACCATTTGGACTCAGTTGGATACAGGAAGCAAAAGCTAATATTCATCCACCACATTGGGAAAGTATAGGTCAGAAGACTATCGGGTGTGTCCATGGACAGACAGAAAGACACCCTGTAACCAAAATTGAGATCACTATTCTGGGAAAACCCATATCAGTGTTAGTGGCAGTAATACTAAATCTTCCTATCCCAATGATCTTAAGTAGTAAAATTCCACATTTTAATGAATGGGTTTTTCGAGTAGCAAAGATAAAGGTGACATTGGTTACAAACTGTACACAACCATCAAAATAATTGATTTCCTCCTATTGTCCCCAAGACTCTTGGACGCTGGGGATCCAGCCTGGGATTGGAAGACATGTGAATCCACTAGAAAGGCAGGGGAAGCTAAAGTAAGAGAAGAGACAAAGGAACCTGGACTGGGAGATCAGGTCTTTAGGGGAAGGGAATACAATGAATCCTATGGATCCCTCACTAATTCCCTGCCTAAAGTCTCCTCTCAGGTGGCCGGGGAAAGGCAGATGCTGCCCGATCCTGACCTTGGGAGTGGTGTTATGCGGGGGGATCACCTGGGAGGATAAAGGGCCCATGGTACTCATCTTCCGCCAGGGAAGAGGGCACAGCAATGCCAGAGTCTGTAATGGCTTGTTGTAATAAACATCTGGTTGGCCCACGAGATATCCATACAAAAAGGGGTAAACCCACTCATACAGTCTTAGATCTGGAGAGAAATCAAAACCCTTTTAAAGTTCGGGAGACCTGTAAAGCTAAGAACCTCCCTTACACCCAAAGAGGCAGTGAAAGGAAATTTGTGAGTAACACCAGCATAAAAGAATTGCCTTTGTCTATACAATCAGGGGTAATGACCCATTCTTATGATGTTCCTGAAAATTATGTTATAAGGAACAAACTGGGATTTAAAATCCAAACAGCAGAGTTAGGAAAATCAGCATTTTTCCTTTAGGGACTTCAAGTCCCTTAATTCCCTAGATACTGGGACGAAGAAGAGGGTTGGAGAGGCACAATGTTGGAGGAATGTTTAGTTAATTAATGTAGATGGCCCACACCTGAGGGAAGAACAGAGGCTTAAAAGGACCCCTCAGGTGCACACCATAGATTGGGGGCTATTGCCGAAGAGTAGAGGAAGTCAGAAGCAGAAGCAGCGGCATTCGTGTTGGCAGCCGAGGCAGAAGCTGGAGGAGAGAGGATGCAGATATCAGCTGCTGGACCTGAGAGGGTCTGTGCCCCAAGAAATCTGAAGTGCAGAGGTCGAGCGGTGGAAAGTGTGCAGGAAGAAACCTTTCACCATTGTGACCTGTTTTGCATAGGTTGTGCAGCAGGAACCATGCAGGAGGCTGTGTCAGATGGCTGGCGTGTACCGGAGGGCCTCAGGAGTGAGAGCGGCTCCTATTGGACGTGACGTTGGAAAAGGCAGACTTACCGGAGAGGTTTGCCCGGTCGCGAGGAGCCACAGGGGAAGTGACCCCATAGCACTCTGCCCCCGCTCCTGCCTTGGAAGCTGGCTGCAGGTGAGCAGAAAGCACTTGCGTAGAAGCAGAATTGAGGTAAAGCAGCAGCAGAAGTGCTTGCGTGTGAATGAAAAGGGGTCACATGTTCTGTTTGAATACCAAACTGTTACAAATCAACAGCGGCAGCACTTAAGTTTAAGTGAGAGAGATTCCCCCATTGATTTTGAACACTAAAAGAGGGAAAAGCAGCAGAACATTAATATACCAAAGCCAAATGACTGTACTTTTGAAAGTACAAGTCTGAGAAAATCCCTACCACCCTTGGGGCTAAGCTTGTTAAGAGTTAACTGGAACAAGCATTGCCCAAGCCAAAAGAAACGAAGCCAAACACAATCCAACCAGTGTTACCAACAGCAGAAAGGGGTAATACAAAATTGATAGACTCTGAAACTTGTTGCCCATATTGTATACAACATCTGATGCAAGGTGGGAAAGGCGCACATTGCCAAAATCAGGGGAGAGACAAGGAGAGAACCTACCCCTGTCAGCCTGTGATGGCTTATGACATGGGGAAACAAGAGTGGCAAAAATGCTGCCCTTCTGGAGAAAGGTATCCAGAAGGAGAGGAGCATCGTTTGCAGAAAGGTATTAAGGAGTATCAATGTGAATCTTGGTTTCCCTAAAATGTTGCTGACATTTTTAAAGATGCAATTTGCTGAATGCTGCTAAGCCGTTGTAATTTCTTATCAATTGACATTGAAGACAAAAGCACTTGTAGTAGTGAAAACCTATTCAGGTGGGGGAGTAAACCCAGATGGTTAACCTTTGGAATAAGAAGTCTGGCAGAGAAGCAGACCAAGTGGAAGTTGAAGGAGTGCCTTAAAGTGGTTTGGACAGAAACATTTGTGTGTTGTGCATTTGGAGGAAGAGTCGTGCAAGACTGTTTCAGAGAAGTTGTGTTTCTTTGAGTTGGTGTTAAAGTGGGAAATTATCCTCACAGAGATAATCAATGTTGCTATTGAGGAACTGAGAACCTGTGCTGCGGTTTATTACATGGTCACACTCAACTCATGGAGTTCCTCTGCCCACAATGAATTTGGCGCACAATAAAGCACTTTGGTTTTCAGGTTCTATTGGGTGAGGCCGCCAACCCGTCTCGCACCCACTCCCAACAGGTACCCGGTGGCACAATGGAATAGGAACCAGACCGGTCTGTATTCAGAATATATTTATTATTTTATTTTTTAGCCAAATATCACAAATAGATTAATATCAACCACCAATGTCGTGGCAACGCGAGAACAAAATGACCTCTGTAAAGCACCAACACAGAAATATGCAGTCACAGTTACCTTTTAAATCACCCACCAATACATAAAGAGAGCAATTCAACACACACACAGTGATTGAAGATTTAACAACACTTTCTCTCAGCAACCCTCACCCTCCAAACATCAATTAAACTTGACTCCTCTGAATGGAAATCCAGTGGCAGGGAGTGGGAACACAATGGGGAAATTGGTGTTTGGGATATTTGGTCACAGAAACAATATGGGAGACAGAAAAATTAGTTTTGCCACACCTAACAATAACTCCCAGGGCTTTGTGGTTTTTATCAGAGCACAATGGGGAAATCAATTTTGGTATATTTAGCACAGCTGCAATGTGAAAGAATAGAATGAAATGGGAAATTCGTTTTGCTACACATAACAATAACACACAGAGCTTTGGGGTGTTGTCAGAACAGAAGGGGAAAATAGGTTTTGGGTTGGAATCACAGACAAAATGTGAGAAAGAAAATGCAAATTGGCAAATTTGTGTTTGCCACACCTACAAAGAACAGGTGGGGCTTATGGGGTTTTGGTCAGAGCAAAATGGATACAAAGGGATAATTTCATTTTGCACCTTACATATGCAAAGTAACTACCAGGCTTCACACTTCTGATTTAAAATTAATGGGATCAATGGGGAATTTCCTTTTTCACCCTGCGCCCACACGTGGAAGCAGGGCTTTGGGATTAATTCTTTGGGCAAATCTTTATGTCTATACCAGTTCAAAACAGACAGGGAAAAGGGTTGTTGGTTTTGAATGCCAACAACCAGATCCCGTGATTTCAATAGGGGAATTAATTGATGTACTTTGATTAAATATGCTAAGGATCTACACAGACAACAGGATATTTTCAATGGGGAAATAACTAAAATAATGGTGGAAGAGTATAGGGCGTAGTAAAGGGTCTCCTCTCTTTCCTCCAAGGGGTCCCAGTCAGCTTCTATGTGTCCTGGCTCATGTCTCCAATGCAAGACTTAGGCCTCTCTGCTGGGATGTTTCTTGCTATATTTCGGCAGCAGTTTGGATCACGGAATGAGTGGAAGATTTCCAGTTCTGATGCAAACTGGCTTATTTTTAGGGCAAATGACATCACTGACTAGTCATTATTCTTGAGAAAGGGATTGGCTAGTCTTCACTACCCACCTCTCCCATGTGTGCTGATAGGACAAGGGGATGAGGAGTGCTTTGGGATAGCTGTGGTAGGAGAGAGCTTCATCATCTCACTTTGACAGGTGAGCTCGGCATGCTTTAGGACATAGATATCTCACAACATGGCAAGTACACTAAATTTCCAACTCTTTACATGTATGAATATGTTTATAAGAACTACATATTAAAGCATGTCATATGAGGCTAGTCTAGAGTATGCACCTCCTTCCTGTGCAGGGATACAGTTTTTCTTCATTTACTCAGGAGCCATGTCAGTGAAAAATATGCCACTTTACAGTTGTCATATTAATTATTACCGCCATGCTTTTACCACTTTTCGCTTCTCTTGGAATCAAGGGAAGGCCCAAATCACATTTTCATTAATAACTTTAGTTGTGTTTATCCCACCAAAATCGTTTTAGCATGGTTAGAAGGGGGTGACTCTCACCTTTAATAGAAGACTGGAATGGCCATTGTGACATGTGCGCTGCCCAGTTTATGTGATAAAATGTTTTTCTCCCATTTAATCAAACTGCTGTTTAATATCCTCTGTCTCATTGACCCCCACCCTTGCTCCCTGGGTTTCGTTTCTCTTCAGGCATGTGACCTAAGCAGAGCTGCCTTATCACTACACTAATGGATTTTCTGGTTTTCAACCTCTGCATTCCAAGGAAACTGCTCCCTGTTCCCGATTCTATTCTCTCTGCTGGTCATGCTAAACATTTTTCTATTCTTATTCCTTTTGACATATCTGCTGCTTTTGATACCTTTGACCATTCTTTACTTCTAGCTTCACTCTAGTCTTCAGGGTTTCCAGGTTCGGATCATCAATGGTTTCAGTTTTATTGCTCAGATCGTTCTTTTTCTGTTTGTTGGGCTGGCACACGCTCTGACATCCTTCCCCATGGAGTTCCTCGAGGCTCTGTTCTCTCTTACTATACACCCCCCCTCTCAGTTCTATTATGAAGCCATTTTTGCCTTTCCTGCCACATCTATGCTGCTGATTCTCAGTCTTTGTTTCCTTTTTTGCTTACTTTGATTCTCTTTCTTCTACTATTTCTGCTTACCTTCTGCCCATCCAATCTCGGATGCATTCTAACTTTGTTCACTTAAATGCATCAAAAAGCAGAAATCATATTCTTCCCTATGTCATCAATCTCATTAATATCCTCCACCTTTTCTATTGACTTTCCACCCTCCACTATTGCCTTCTGTCAATCTGCACGGAATCCCACAGTTACCTTTGACTCATCCCTCTTTATTATTATTATTTTGTATCTCCCTCTCTTTTCAAGACCATATTTCTAACATATATCACTTCTCTCTCTGATTTGATTTGATTTGATTTTTTAATTTGTATAGCGCAAATCCCCTGGGTGAACCAAGCGCCAAGCCACATCTAGTCGCAGATCTGACATGAAATAATAAAGCATCAGTCACTACTAACATGATGTTACTCAAACAGATAATTTTTAAGTGGTTTTCTGGAAACTGTCAAAGATTCTATCTTACTAAAGTTTTGCGGTAGGCCATTCCATACACGAGCGCCGGACACTGAAAACCTTCCATCCCCCCAATGGACAAATCTAGAGGTTGGAACCACCAGTTGATTTAAAGCCATAGATTCCAAGGATCTATTGGGGGTATAAGTTTGAATCTTGGCAGCTAGGTAAGAGGTTGCGAGGTTGTGTATACACTTGAACACCAGGCACAATAACTTAAACTGGATCCGTTGATGGACCAGAAGCCAGTGTGGTTTCTTCCTCAATTCAGAAACTGATTTTTTCCAAGGTAGTGATAACACTACGCGTACTGCTGCATTCTGTACCACTGCAAGGCTTAGCAAGTGATATTAAGGACATTATACCAAAAGGCTATTGCAATAGACAAGCCTGGCCTTAACAAGTAAGACCACCACCATTGCTTGATCACCTTCTGAAATAAGGGGGAGGAGTGGTTTCAGCATTTTCAGTTGAAAATATACTGATTTGACCATTTGGTTCTCTTGCCAATTGTACTCCGTGTCCGACTGCTAAACACACCCCAGGTTCTTAACAGAGTCTGTGTACTTTACAGTGTTACCAAATATCGGAGGAATGGGACCATTTTAATAGTGGTTCCTAGATTCTGCTTGGATCCGAAAATGATAATCTGAGTCTTATTAGGGTTAAGATGAAGCTTACTATCTATCATCCACCCTCTAACTGCCCCTGCACATCTCTCTCTTTGAGATTTATAAAGGATGTCCTTTTCTTTCTTTCCAGGCCGATAAACATTGTATCTCTTCTTAGGTCCCCTCTGTCTTGATTATTGCTTGGCCAAACTAATCAGGCTCCCCCACTCTCTTATTGCTTCTCTGCAATCTTTATTTAACTCTGCTGTTCATATTCTTGTGTCTCTCCTCTTGCACTTCCATCCCTTCGTCCCTTCAAACTACCTCTTTGCTTTCCTTCGATTCATGACTGCTTTTCCGTTTCTTATGCATGGTTTTCTGGACCAGTCATAGACTGCCCCCAACTATCTTCCTTAATCTCCATCTAGGTTATTGCCTGCTCTACACTCCACCTTCTGTCTGTCCCCAAACCTCCCTGCACTCAAGCCCACTTTATTTCTTTTTCATGATTAGCTCCCGCACTTTGGAATTCTTTACTTCTTTTAGGTCTTAACCCACTCTTTCTTCATTTTGTGTTTCCATTACATCTTATCTTCTTTCTTTGAATCAATGATTTTGTGACTGATCAACCTTATTTTGTACCGTTTTATCTTAGGTGAAGTGATTTGCCGATAGCACTATAGAAAACACTAAAATACAAATATAAGTTGTCTATACCAGCTTGAACCGGTGCTGCTTCTCCCCGTAATGGCCCTCGCTCTGTTCAACCTGTTAGTTCAATGTGGCAATATATTCCTAATTACTACTCACCTGTAATAAGAAAAGTGCCTAATTTCTCTCCTGATGTTACAATGCCCGCTGCGGGAGCCAACACAATGTTTGAAAGGCAGCTCTATGAAAAGAATACCATCTGACTTTTGAACCCTAAATTAAAGGACAGCTAGCTTTTCAGGCTTGTTTTTTCAGAACTTTCTCCAACAGTTCTTAGGCACTGATTGATGAGAGTAGGCGTGTATATGTATATGCCTATTTAATAAAATGCTAGAGTTTAGTAGAGGTGAGACACATATATTGGACTTTTTAAACCACGAAGATGGCTTTTAAAGTGATTTTATTGAACTGCTAAAAATAATGATAGCACAGTTATAAGCTCAAATTCGTATGTTCAATTGTACATGATACATTTCACTTGTATTCTATTTATACAGAATTCTCAGAGGCTTTACATCAGAGGAAGCTGGAGATCAAGTATCCGAGGGTGATGGAGTGTCCATGGATTGCAAAATAGGCTATTTCATGTCAATTCTAGGAAAGGAATAGGGTGTTATTAAAATATGTTGGTGCTCTTTTTCCCAGTTTGTCTTTCCCCACTCTCGTTAAACTCCATGTATTTCTGATTTAGTTATATATGATATGGTACGTGTGCTCAATTAGAGATTAATCTTGGTGGTGACAACTACGCCACGCATCAAATTAAATGTGAAACGGAACAGATGCGTGGTGCTTAAGACCACCAGAATTGATCCCTAAAGATAATTACATGGAAAATATGGCCTGTGACAAGCATCAAAGCAATAAATCGAAGAGGAAACAAGACCTCAAAGCGCTTAAAAAATATATAATTCTGTAACGTAACGGTTTTCACATTTAACAACCATGAATAATAGATTCCCTTTGTTAGAACACTGAATAAATCTATTCAGAATAGGTTTTGGAGCTATTTCTCTACAGTCCACAAAGGCCCTGAGGAAGCACACTAAGGGCCTGATTCACAGAAGTGTTTTATAATGGCGCGATCCCATAGGAAAATGCTCCATGAATCAGGCCCTAAGTGTCTTATCAGAGCCACGACAAAGGTCAAAAACATGTGTAATCCAATTGTAGCAGCCAAGCACAGACAAGTGTCATAGCCAAGAGCAGTACAACCAAGATAACTAATAACATTGATCTTTGTATATTTTCTGTTACGGACATTTACTTTATTGAAATATTAAGTAATTGTAATTTAGGATTGACAAATTTAAAAGTAATTATAAGAAACATCAATGCACTTTGAAATGATATTCTGAAAAATAATTTCCTTTTGTATGCAATCTCGTCACAATTAAACTCAAGCACCCTTGTTATGTTCAAGGTGTATTACACACCATAACAGGTCTAATGACTCCGATCATGTAAAAGTGCAGGATTACTCTGGGTAACATGTTATATTGGAAATAAGCAATATATAATCAGAGTTTAGTAGCCGGTGTGTTAGCAGAATATTTGTGTTATGCTTTTGTATTTATTTAGGTGTCTGCAATCTTGTCTTTCCGGATGTTTTGGACTACGCATTCCAGCAGCCCTAGCCACCATAGTCAATAATGAGGGATCATGGGAGTATAACCCAAAACATTTGGGTAGCCACTGACTGCAGTCCTCAATTGTAGGGCATGGGACTCATTATGAGTTTGGCATATTTACCTGTCTAAATCTGGCAACCCCAATTACTTTTAATGCAAGATTACCACTTTGGAAGTGGAGGTAAATTAATTACGGAGTGTCAAAGGACTCCAATGGGATTTGGAGTAATTACCACTGGTAGCAGAAATGCTGCTGGTAATTTCTCTATTTTCTGCAGTTAAAGTGGAGGAAAATCCCGCAGCTAGGTGCTAAAGGTTTCTTCTTCATTTTCTCTCCAAACTCGGAATATGGCGGTCCAGTGAAAGGGGCATTACTTCCGTCATTGTCATACCCGTAATGAGGCCTGTGATGATTTGCCGAGACCCATTTTTATAATCAGACAGAGTAGATGGGGCGACCTAGCAAGAGGGCTCCACGCAATAGGAAATGCGCGATGGACACTGAAACAGTTGGCGCTAGAGATGGGGCACAAAATGGAGACCAGGGTGGGGTCTATAGATGGAGGCAACAACATGTATGCATCGGTGGAAGTGGGGAGGGGCTCTTGAGGGGTGACAGGAGAGTGTGAGCGTCACTTCAAGAAGGAGGAGATGAAGTCTGATGGTCGCTGTTTTGTTCTCCCCTGTTCCCCTCCCTTGCCTTGTTGCGCTCTGAAACACTTGTGTACGAGCGCGATAGAAATAAAACATCAATATCAATAACGTGAGAGGATGTAGGCCAATGTGTGTAACAGAAAAGAATTATACTCTCTCCAGCCAATTTTGATTGGGCAACTGTGTTTTTATTGAGCAAAAGAAAACAAAAGTGTACAATTGCTATATGTGTCTAAGCTCAGATAATATCAGGTGATTATTTGGATATAAATAGCGCTCAGACTATAAGAGATGACCTGCACCTGAGGTTTCACTGTCTCTTGATGCACCCGGCTCACCTTACACCTACCTGGAAACTAAGCATCAGCGGCAGACCCGGATTGAGAACACTACTGTAGTTACAGCACTCAGCAACACGGCTGTGAGGTGCTCTTCGCTTTAACATAGATCACAGTGACATACGGTAATGGAGCCCCCATGAGCGAAAGTGTGTCTGGAAAACAAGATACGTCTGTTTACGTCTTCTTTGAGCACGCATCTACTCATTGTTTACCTAGAAGAAGGGAGCTTCCGTCATTAACAATTCTGCGAACCTGCGCTCCTGTGTCATGGAGCAGGAGAATGTGAGCTCCACTCATTAATACACACGTTCCACTCAGTGGGAATTAAATGAGTCATAATTTAGCCAAATATTAGGTATAGTGGAGGGCATTATTGCGTGCAATAGATATAGTTGATATCTACTGCAGGGCTGTAATGATGTAAATCAACTTACTCTATGCATTCATTCCATGTGTAGTGCAGTGTCAATAGACCCAGGCACTCACCACTTAGCATACAATCCAATGGCTAAAATGACCTCTATAAAGGATTCTTTTCAAGGTAAATACACAGAACAGCATGGGTATTTAATTAGCAACTAGTCACCCAATACTCTCAACAAATGCTCATTACCGCCTCACCCCTCGTCCTTATTTTGTTGCTTACAGTTTAAGGTTTGTGAGATACTTCACCAGACAAACACACATCCTTGATAAGTCCTTCTTCTATGTCTCTCATTGCCCTTAAAGGAGACCTCCTTAACATAGTTCTGTCTGTTAATTTTGTCTGAATGTTCTTAATATCCAGAGTGGCCTGTGTCTGCTTCGTTCTTGCAAAACAATAGGCTGCCTGGCAGGGCTCAGTATGAGGCATGGGTATCCCCGAAACACATGGATGAAGGGGACCCTCTGTGTTGAGTGACAAGGTACATCAGCAAAGGATCCACTTCATGACTCCCTGACAGCGAGTGACTTTGTGAGCCGAATGAGAATCAATGGTGTCATGACCTGGTATGGATGGGGTTAATTCCATCCAGACTCAGCTGACGGAGGCCACGACAGGTGCGGCATCCAATAGGCAAGCCTGTTTCACCCATACGTGAAGGGAAGGGGCCCGGCGCGAGTGAGTTCAGTTTGGTCGGATAACAAATAAAAAAAGTCTCTTTTCACATCGGCTCCGGGAGTTGTTGTTCCCGCCAATTACAAAGGGTACTGTGACGAGCCAGGAATGAGACACGGACACAGAGGACTCATGTTTTGGTTATAAACTTTTATAAGCACTAAAATGAGGGGGGTTGTAAAATGCCTCGCTGTCCCTGCTCTAGGAGTTCTTTTCCCTCCCTCAACCAAAACTAAGGGTCTGTCCTATGTCAAGATTCCAAAAATAAAGTGTCCTGTGTCCAAACTCCCATTCTAGACCTCACATTCTAAAGTAACTCTAAAGTGTTAAGGGTAATGTCGATGGCCTTGAAAGGTGCACAAATGTCCAAAGAAAGATGTAATTCCAACACAAAGGTTCCTAATGGATAATGCTCACAGTTCCAGGGAATAGCTCTCTTCCCCATCTCTCTCTTCACCGACACCTCATTTCAACAAAACAACAAAAGTTCTTTATAGCCCCAGAAGATATCTCCCTCCCCTTGGCGCTGCAGTTCATGTTTGAGGAAATGTTCTCCCTTCCCCAGGTCTGTCCAAGAAACTTCCAAACTCCTAAGGGCATGAATCTTCCTTGGGGTTCTTTGGTCAACAAACAATTTAAAAATAACGCAACTTGGATGCAAGTCCCAGCTTTTTGGGATACCTATTGAACTCCCCTGCCAGGTTCTTCTCCACATTCACTGTGACTTAATTCAAAGACTTGTCTTGGCCTGGCGTACTCTCTTGCCAGGGATTTTTTTTGTGTAGTTCACTTTATGCACTTAATTCACAAACTTGACTTTGCCTGGTACACTCTCCTGCCAGGACATTCCATACAGTTCACTTTATATACTTGATTCACAAACTTGACTTTCCATGGTATACTCTCCTGCCAGGACTTTCCACACAGTTCACCTTATATACTGGATTCACAAACTTGGCTTTTCCTGGAATGCTCTCCTGTCAGGACTTTCCACACAGTTCACTTTATATACTTGATTCACAAACTTGGATTTGCCTGGTATACTATCCTGCCAGGACTTCTTCATGCAATGTTAACAAACATACTTGGTGGTTACCACTTGCTTCTGGCTGGGCACTCCACCTGCGCCTGGGTTCTCGGGCCTGGCTGTCTCTGCCGCTTGATTTTTGCTCGGTTCTCCACCGTGTCTGGGTTCTCAGGCCCAGCTGTCTTTTTTCTCTGTCAGGATATCGTTCCCTGGCCACAGACAAGTCAGAGGTTGGCCGGAAGGTTGCTTCGGACATCGTGTCCAGGATGTCCTCCTCCTCGGATCTCCCTCTCGCTCTCACTTACTTTTCCTCTCACCGTTCTCAGTTTCACAGGACTTCTCCAGGCAATGTCTCTACCAGTGATGCTGGATGGGGTTTATAAATGTCCCGGCATCTATCAAATGCTCATAGCGACTAGAGCACATATTGTGCTTTTCACATTCATGGATCTTCATTGCTCCATTCAACCTCTCACCCAAGTGTTTCCATAAATATAGGAAGGACAGGGAGGTTTTGGTGTCTTACTCACTTGATATTAAGTAGGTGTTGCAGGTAGTGGAATGGAACTATCACAGTAAGCCATGTTCATGTCTCCTCCCTGGGGGTCACCTCTCCATGTGATCTTCCCTCATATAGCCACCCCCAGGGTCAGGATCAGGTAGCGGCTGCTGTCCCCTAGCCACTTGGGCAGAGGCTACCTCTAGGTAAGGAGTGATGGCATCATCAGATTCATCAGAATACTCAAAATAGGAGTACTCTACACCCACCAGAGAGGAAACACTGTGCAGCAGGAAATAACAGTGTACCCATGGGATCAGAGCTCGCCCTCAAGTACTTTAAGACGAGATAGCTGCACCTTGAGGAGGATGGGGTGTAGGATTCTCTTACTCCAACACCAATCAATAAGGACAACTCAGTAGCTTGGCAAAGGGAAGTCCGTTTAATGACAAGTACAAAAAACGGGGAAACAAATGGAAATCAACAGTGATGCGATCACCCGTCTCGCTTCAACGTCCAAAATCTTCATTCAAACAGCAATTCTTATAGGCAAAATTCGTCATCATTGACGTGTAAATCTCAAAATTTGTCTGTTGCTCGGAAAAGGTAACTTAAGTATAGGTACTATATCTTTATATGGTAACAGAGTGTGAGGATTGGATAATTCTTACCGGGTGAGCATCTACGCCCATCCCCCTACATCACACGTGATAGACGTCACTACAAGTACGACATCTCTTTGGTTTTACTAGCTATAGGAGCCTAGATTATTTGGTCCATTGTGATTGGGTAAGTTACACCCCGAGACATAAATCTCCACTTTAATTGGCAGCATGCAGGATTGGACACCCAGATGCGGTGTGCCCCAAGATTCACCCTGCCTCCCTTCCATCAATCAGTACCTTAGGGCTATGTGTCAATTAGTTGGCTGAGGTTGGCCTCGAAACTGTAGCCTCTTATCAGGAAAAGTTATGGCATCCTCGGGTTCTGGGTCACATCAGATCTTGGTACCTCTTGGTACCTCTTTGCGCCTGGCTGGTCACGTGTCAGTTCATTTTCCCTCGTGTATTCCCTTGTATTCCCTTGTGTATTTGATTCTTCCTTTAGCCTTGCCACCTGCCTGGGCCTCCTTATCTCGACCTTCACGGGGCAGGCTGCTATGCTCTGAAGTTTCAATTCTTCGAAGTTGCCGCTCCCCTCCCTTCCTTAGGTTGGAATTCCCAGGCATGAGCTGCTTCGTGCTCAGTTTCGATTCCGCTCTTTCCTTCTGGCTTTAGCTGGACTATGAATCTCGGACTGGTTGGCCCCTTGCAGCCTGGGCTTAATTCACTTTTGTAAAATGTAGTCGCACTTGTATAATGTGCTTTATTGCGGTAGATAAACGGTTGGCGCTTGCCGCTCTATTCTTCTACTAAGCATAGCAAGCAGTATCATTTCCTTAGCTTCTTGAGTTCCAAGCCTATTTACATACATTTAGCCAGTTGCATACTTCCATCCTGCTGTATGGTTACATTTCTTCATATTTCAATATCGTCTCTTCTTCTATGTCCATTACATCCTTATTCATATAATTTCAACGTTATGTGTCATCTTTGTGTTGTCGTTTCGTTCATCTGAACGTCTGTCCGGGCCATTGTGTCGTCGCCATATACCTTCAATTAGGGCCCTTTGGGGCTCTCTAGGGACAGTTTGTAAGTAATCTTCATTCCGCGTCAGCTGTTGGTACTGTTGTCTCAACGGGTACCGTGCTGCCCAAGGTTGTCTAGTTATAGGCACTTCAACAGGTATTGCTCTTCTGATGGGCATTGGCCAGAGCCCTAGCGCTGCTCTCTGTTGGTTTATTTGCTCCTCATACGTCACATATCTTGGCGAGTATGTTCCTGGTACCTCAAAATGGTTGGCTGGATTGCAGGCCATATCTGGGACCTCCTCTACAACAGTACAAATGGGAACAACACCACTTCTGTGGCAGGGCCCAAAGGGTGCAGGGTCAAAGGGTGTATCCTCCTCTGCTTCCCAGAAAATATTCAAATGGGTCAGAGAGACGTTCCCTTTACCCACAAAGGGGAAAGTGGGTAAATCGAAGGGCACCCTTATTTCCTGCTCCAATTAGGTCTTCCATGTGAGTATGCAAATTCTGGTAATTATGAGCACCATGTTAGAGGTTATATGTGAGGCCAATTTCGGTGGGAACTGATTCAAATATATTTCTGTGGCCTCTAGTGCTGTGATGAGCTGAGCACCATGGAGGAACAGAAAAGGAGACGTTACCCTTCGTTCCGACTCTTTGCTCCTGACTATACCATGGGTGTAAACAGGAAAGGATCTGTTGGAGGGCAAAAGTCTTTCTTACTTCTTATCTAATGCGAAGGATATCAGATCTGTTGGTCGTGGATGTGGTCAGGCACAGCTATTCCTTAGGGTTCCTGCTAACACCAAAATACTTGGGGTGCATGAAGGCTCCGAAACCTCAGAAGTTAGCCATGAGAGAAGCCTTGACCAGGGAATCCCTGAGCTACTGGAGAAAGATGCCAATCAGCCAGTACCTCATAAATAAGTGGGACCATGGATTAATTCCTGTCCCTCTTCAGTGGCAATGGTCGTACGCATGTGGCACCTGTTCTGGACTAAAGAGGCTGAACTGATTCATCAAGACCTGCAGATTCTAAATGATGTCATCACAGAAGGTGATTCCCCTGAATAACAAGGGGGACCCTTGGTCTGCTCCTGAATTGGAACAAATCACCATTGATCTCCTGCCAAGATCTATAATTAGTAGCAACAAGATTCAGGCTATATGTGGGACTGAAGACTATTCTGGAGAGGTCAAGATTCCTTATGATATGATATGATATGATATGGCATTTGTAACACGCCTATGCATATATTTAGGAAACAATGTTGGCTAATTAGCAGTGGGTACATTTTTTCACTTCATACAATGACCACCAACACGTGGTCTTCAGGAAGAACATGTATTCAGTTCAACACGTTTCTGCATGATATGATATGATAAGGCATTTGTAACGCGCCTATACACAAGTGTTTCAAGGTGCGACGAGGCAGGGGGGGGAACAAGGGGAAGACAGACAACGATCCTACTAGGCCAGGTATCATTCAGACCGCGCAAATGCAGGGGTAGGGGAAGGGAAATGTGCAGGGGAAGGGGAGGGGGAAGTGCAGTACAAGTAAGTAGAATAAAATAAATAAATAAATAGGGCCAGCTGGTGGCAAGTGCAAGGTAAGTGCAGACAAGTGCTGGGAAGGGGGGGCTGTAGGGATACAGAGACAGTCCCGCAGTGCAGGGGATGCCAGGGAGGCAGTGAAAGTGGAGAGTGGTTGGGCCCAGGACCGAGGTCGGTGAGAGTGGCCCAGTTGCAGATTCAGTGCAATTTCAGTGTAGAATTTAGCAGGGGAGAGGGACAGAGAAAGCAGAAGCAAAGAGGAATGTTTTGAGGTGCTTCCGGAACCGGAGATGGTTCTCCTCAAGTTTCAGGGAGGCAGGAAGGCTGTTCCAGAGGGAGGCCCCTGCCGCGGAGAGAGATCTACCACCAGCTCGTTGCTTTGAGAAGCGGCTGACCCTGAGGGAGTTGGAGACGGATGAGCGAAGGGCTCGGGCAGGAAGATATTTAGGAAGAGAGAGTTGAAGGTATTTTGGCCCCAGGCCCCAGAAGGCCATGTGGATAATGCAGAGGGTTTTGAACTTAATCCTCGCAGCCACTGGGAGCCAGTGTAGAGATTTCAGTCCTGGAGAGATACGGTCCCTGGGCTTGAGGCCAAGTGTTTGCAACATCACGAAACCGCATCTCTGCCTAGTTCTAGCTGTGGGAGCTCCTTCCTTTCAATTTACAAGCTCACATTGTTCAACTTTTTTCTGCTATTACCAGGAATTCTATTGGAATAGGGGCGCTGGACACTATCCCCTCCTCCTCCAACACCAGTATCCTGATGGGAGTACTACAATAGCTAGTACTTTAACCTTCTGTAATCACATCAGACTTGTGTGTATTAGGGGGAAACCTGAAAATCCAGAGAGGAGTCCCTGATGCCACTGGATCGACATTGCATCCCCTACCCATGCTTCTGGGCCTCGAGTCCTCATGCAGAGCCTGCAAAGCATTGCATTCTGCATACCATTTGAATACAACCCCGGAGACGGAGATATCCTATAAACATGGACTGAAATGGCTGCAGGAGCTACCCCATACTTTATGAATTCATGGGATGGCTACACGCTCTAGGGAAAGTAGGTATTTCTCTGCCCAGCTCCCCTGTGATACTGCCAGCTGTTTTAATGAAGATGCTCTTGTACCCCCTCTTTACATCTGTCAGTGCAGCCTTGAAAACCTGATAGTGTATGTGGAGGGGTGGGATGCAGTAAGGATCTCCATTTCTCCTCGGTCTTCAATTGGAGGAGCGTCTGTTCTTCTCTATTAAACATCTCGCCTATATCCTGAGGGACAACTGGGATAAGAGCACACAGAACCTGGAAGGAAAGGGATCAGAGATTGCAAATGTGAGATATCATGGGCCTGGGGTGTCATCTTGGCCGTGGGATCATACACAGGGAGGCTATTATGTCATACTGTGATCCCATCCACCATCTTGCCTCTGTCCGGTGTTGTTGTACTAGATAACTCTCCACTGGAGTTTGTTCTGGAGCCTGTTCCCCGTCACCTGTGTGTAACAGGCAGAAAGGCATTCCTGCGTTAACCTATAACACACCAAGTAATACCAGTAAGACTGAGATTCTACTCATTGGCACACCCACTCCCTCCTTCCCTGCAGCTCTCTGGCCGGCCTCTCTTGGCCCTCTTCCTGCTCCTACCTGCAAGGCTAAAAACCTCGGGGTCATCTTCGACTCTACACTCTCCTTCTCTCCTCACATATCTGACGTCTCTAAGAAGTCACACTACCAGCTGCACCTCCTCAGAGGTATTCTTCCCTTCCTCTCCTTCCCCAAGAAGCTCACTGTCTCCCGAGCCGTGGTTCTCTCGAAGCTGGACTACTGTAGCAGCCTCTATCTTAATCTGCCTGCCTCCACTCTCCGCCCTCTGCAACTCATCCAGAACAGAACTGCGAGACTTGTCCTTGGCCTCAAGCCCAGGGACCATATCTCTCCAGGACTGAAATCTCTACACTGGCTCCCAGTGGCTGCGAGGATTAAGTTCAAAACCCTCTGCATTATCCACATGGCCTTCTGGGGCCTGGGGCCAAAATACCTTCAACTCTCTCTTCCTAAATATCTTCCTGCCCGAGCCCTTCGCTCATCCGTCTCCAACTCCCTCAGGGTCAGCCGCTTCTCAAAGCAACGAGCTGGGGGTAGATCTCTCTCCGCGGCAGGGGCCTCCCTCTGGAACAGCCTTCCTGCCTCCCTGAAACTTGAGGAGAACCACCTCCGGTTGCGGAAGCACCTCAAAACCTTCCTCTTTGCCTCCGCTTTCTCTCCCCCTCTCCCCTGCTAATACTACTGAAACTGCACTGAATCTGCAACTGGGCCATTCACCGTTCTCGGCCCAGCCACTCTCCCCTGCACTGCCTCCACGGCAACCCCTGCACTACGGGACTGTGTCTGTATCCATACAGCCCCCCTTCCCAGCACTTGTCTGCACTTACCTCGCACTTGCCACCAGCTGGCCCTTGTTATTTATCCTGTATGCTGTATGCTAATAACCCTGTACTGCACTATCCCCTCTCCCTTTCCCCCATGCACTTTTCCCTTCCCCTCTACCCTTGCACTTGCGCGATCTGAATGACACCTGGCCTAGTAAGATCGTTGTCTGTCTCCCCTTGTTCCCCCCCTGCCTCGTCGCGCCTTGAAACACTTGTGTATAGGCGCGTTACAAATGCCTTATCATATCATATCATGCAGAAACGTGTTGAACTGAATACATGTTCTTCCTGAAGACCACGTGTTGGTGGTCATTGTATGAAGTGAAAAAATGTGCCCACTGCTAATTAGCCAACATTGTTTCCTAAATATATGTTGACTTTAACTTAAAACTATTCAAATGTAATTTCACTTTACTTTCCCTTGGAACTGCTTGGAATGCCTTAAATATTCAATGACATTGGGCAATACCAGCCCTAGATAGTGTGCAGGGGACGGGTGCATCCTCTACTTTAAGATACCCTGCTTTTGTTTTTCAGGTACAAGAATAATACAAGGGAGCTAAGACATCTACCTCCGAACACAAGCCAAATGTTCTTGGGTGTAGGAGTATTTTTCCCTTGCACCTGGGAAGACCATTAAGGCAGAGGAGGGCAATGTCGCGTGCACAGTGGAGGGCTGTCAGTAAAAAAGTAAAACTGGTGCGGAAAGGAAAGAGCTACACCTATGGGAGGACAGCCATGAGAAACCACATTCACCAATGGCATTCCAAAATGTACCAGCCAAAAGAGTCCCCTGATTTTGCTGGACCCACCAACAACTGAGCTGACACCAGCAACCCCTCCAGCAGTTGTTAGGAAGCAGTTCTTAGTACATGCTAGAACTGGAGTGCAGTACTGCATAATCACTGCATAATCAGCCAAAATGCTTGCACCTGTCTAGCCTGCCCAACCTGTGCCAGTGTCATTGGCAACTACGGCCAGCATCTAGCCCCTGTTGCCAGAATTGCTCCAACAAGTGGCACAGCACTGGCAGCTCACAAATCTGGGCAGAACTCCTTGGAATGGGTGATGAGTGTTAGGCAGGATTGTATACAGTATCCCTATGGGAGACTACACCAGTCTTGTCCTCTTAGTATTAGGTAACCCACCTATTGGTATAGGTCTGTACTACATGAGTTGGTAGAGTGACTGAGCAGCCAGACTTATCTTAAGAGGGGTAAATGTGAGCTGTAAAGCTGTAGCATTGAAATCCACAAATACAAGTATCCAAATAACACTTACACTAAAGGTTTTCTAGTAAAATAATTATTTATTTGTTTATTTATTTATTTATTTATTTGACGGTCCATTTTAAATAAGCATTCTTTAAAGAGGTTAATGTGCAACAATAACAATACACTTCAAAATAGGTTCTCAGATTCAAGACAAGCAAGCAGATACTCTTTAGAGATGCTTTCCATACACACTTCCTACACCCTGAGGTGACTTCACTAACTAGGACAATATTGGCATTTATATATCACTTTTGTACTTGGTAGGATTCTGAGGTTGGTAAAGAGGAAAAGTTAAATGGAAGAACAGGTTGACAATTTCTCAGAGCATGTGAGAACTTTTAAATACCCCAATGAATTCTAGATTGAACCTTTCCCAGTAAAACTAGTTAGAAACCAATGTACCACCTACGAGGGATAGTTAGAACCAAAGTCAATGGGTTACAAGAGTCTGCAGGGAGCCATAACAGCCAAAGTCAATTTCAGCAAAGTCTATGGAGCTGAGACACTTCTTTAGATAGCACAAAAGTCTTGCACAGAGTTAGGGAGTTTGTAGAAAATCACTGTTCGGCCACAAGCTGTGAGGCTTCTGAGGGGTAGAGCTGAAATCAACTCTACAAAAAGTAGCCACTGCAAGTCTCCAGTGAGATAATGCAAGCTACAGACAAAAGAGTTAAGTACCCCTTAGTGAACACAATACCTTAGGTTTGAAAAAGAGGATCCAGCTGGCTTCTGTTCTGGTTGCAAGGATGCAGATACTGGGTTATTGGGCCTCAGTTGTGAGTACAAGAGGAAGGAAGGCTGGAGGACTCCTGCACTGTGGTTCGAAGGTCGGCGGCAGCTACGAGCTCTTTCCAATTCAGCGGCACTTCACAGTTTCAGTTACCAGCAAATAGCACCATTGCGGATCTTGGACACTTGATGGGCTTCCTTTACTTCTTGAGTCCAGCACTCTGGTGAGGTGACTCAAGCTTGTGTCGTCCTGCTTCGGGGGGTCCTCTGGATCTTCCTGGAGGTTTGGTCCGGCTTAAAGACAATGCACTCAACTACGGATTTCTGGACTGCTGGCACTCGGTTCCAGCAGCAGCAAGCAAGTTCACCCAGTTGGGGAAGGTATTCCAGTTCATCTTGGGGTTAGTTGGTCCCACCAAGCCAAGGGTAGAAGTTGTCCATTCCGGGGCTTCTCCAGTCGATACAGAATTGGAGCGTCAGCACAGCAGCAGGGCTTCACCGGGCAGTTCAACGGTCCAGGTGGGTGCAGCAGGCATCTCTTTACGATTCCTTCGTCAGATGTTTCGTCCAGTGGTCGACTCTGTCATCCGTCCAAGAAGCCTCGCTTTTATGCAGGTTTCTCCCATTCATGCACAGCCTGTCACTCACACAGCAGGGTGGCTGTCCTGCAAGGACAGCCAGCCAGCCAATCACCACTGGATGCATTCAGGTAACCAAGGAGACTAAGGACAGGGAGTATCGGGCACCTCACTTGCTTCGTGCCCTGCTAGACACACTGGAGCCAGAGGCGGGTTTCAGTACTGAAGCCCACCAAAGGCAAAATGAACAAAGGGGCTAAACCTTGTTTGGCACGCATAGTAAAACCCAAGAAAGACCTCATAAACAAGAAATGGCAAAAAAGAAGACCGGGGCCATTTTGACAAAAATAAGCCACTGCCGCCAGCCATCAAATGTAGTGAGGGTAACATAAAAAATGATACATGAGTAAGTAGGAACAGAGGCTACTAAGTAACCCCCCAGCACTACACAGGAAAAAGGTAAGTAAAATCAATTTCACTTTACTAGTCTTGGCAACAGTAGTTCAGCCAAGAGAAGGTATTTAAACCTCATGAGAAGTCCAAAGGACTTCTTTGTGACACTGCACTGAAGGTGATGTGTGTCACAATACAAAAAGCAGATGCCTATGGAGTTTGTCAGACTCCAAAAATAAAGAAAACACAGAGTCCCAATCAGATCAAAAACACATGAGAGAGTGAGAAAAAGGTCTCACTCACTCCACGGTAGTAATTAAAAGTCCTAACGTGCAGCAAACGAGCTGGAGGTCTCCAAGGTTGAAGGGAATTAGCACATAAATGAGAATTCTCCTTAACAATGAGGCATGCCAGCACCCATTCTCTACATTGCATGGTGCCTGTAAGCCAGTGGAAATGTGACTACTCAGTAGTTGCAGCCAGCATCAGGAGATACATTAAGGTGTTCCAGAGACCCATTCAGGTTTCCGATCCTTGCCTTCTGTAGGTCGCTGACCTGGATGGGAAGAGTGAGACAGTCATGGGGAGTGACTGGCCTACAGGGAGACTCCCCTCGTGTGAGAGGAGTAGCGTTCTGTGGGAGAGCTTGAGAACACTAGTGGGTGACAATTTCATTACTTTGTATTAGAGCCCAAGAACTTCAATGGGTGGTGATCTGTGATTGGCGTCTTTGAATAAGGAAGCCTGTGAAATGTAAGGCATGGCTGTGCCCTATCAGAGGGCCGATGAGCTTTATGAGATGGCTTTATGGGGTGGTAGAAGAGCTCCAAGAGACAGCCCGAGAGTCTGTGCCCTATGAGAGAGCCTGAGATCTTTAGTTGGTGGATGTATCCGATGAGAGACCGCAATACTTTTAAGGGACTGATCTGCCATGCAAGAGATTTATTTGTATTTTTATTTTGTTTAAAGCGGAGACCTAACTCGAGAGCAGCAGAGCGCTGTACAGAGATTGGGCTGCTGGCATTTGTGCTGGCATCTTTTAACAGTAGAGTAGTGCTGTGAGAGCTTGTGAACTTCAAAGGGTGGCCATGCCCTGCAGGGAAGCTGAGAACACTAGTGGGTGCCTGTGCCCTGTTGGAGAACCTGGGAACTGTAAGGGCAGATGTACCTTGTGACAGAGCCAGACAAACTTTTAGGTGAATAGACTCAGTAAGGGAGTCCAAAAACTTTAAGGGCTGGCTTTGTCATGTGACAAACCAGAGAGCTTTAGTGAGTGACTGCACCCTCTGAAAGAAGAGCCCAAGAACTTTAAGGGGTGGATGTACCCTTGAGAGAGCCTGCTAACTTGAAAGGGTTGCTGTACTCTGTGATAAAGCAATCGGACATGGCATGTGCACCACTAGTCAGGGACTCTAAGTTACTACTACAGCTACTTCTTTCCGAGTACAACATGCCATAAAACAACCTTGCACTACTTTTCAGTGTTTGACTTGTGCCGTGTAACTAATCATTATCTTCAACTCAGGTGAGGTGTTGACTATGGGTAGATACCTTTCCAGTGTAATGAAGTGACTGTTCAACATGTGGCACTGCAAGTCTTCTCTTGTAGTTAGAGATAACAGCCCTGGCCACACTATACCTTCTCTGAGACTGCACACTTGCAGAGGGGCAGCTTAGCAATTCAACCGCAACTCGAATAAGTGCTGCTATCCAGATGGACCGTCTTTTGTAAAATTGCTATAGTGGCATATTATCCCTTTCCATGAGTGACGTGTACAGTGGGACGGCATTATGCATCTGTGTGGCTGAGGGTTCACTGTCTGTTCGTGTTGATTAGCCCTCAGAATTCAAGGCACCGGAGTCAATGAGGAGGATGTCCACAGCATGTCCTCAAAATAGGCTGTCCCTGAGCTGGAAACATACAAAAGAGGTTCGATTGTTTGCATTATTCTGCCTATTTTATTTCAAATGTAATGTTGGTCATGATATGATATGATATGTTATTTATATCATCCCACATCAAAAGCATTTATTTTGTCACAACAAGCGTAATCCCTTCCTGCCAGGGATAAAAGAAACAATGCTTGGTTGTACAAATACTTGTGAAATCGTGTTAATGGTTTAATGCAAAAAGGAATCTTTGCAAACGTTAATATCATAAACAAATGTTATTTGTGTATGTTAAGTAAATAATACATACAGATATGCAGCCTATAGATCTTTTGCTAGGCACACATAGTTAATAATCAGTATCATAATTCAAAATCCTCGATTATTCCTGTCACAAAAATATTGGATCCAACATCATTTATTCGGATTCAGGTTACAACTCACAACACATATGCACACAAATTACAAACTCAAATGTTAAACTGAATCATCTTGAGGTAGCGAGATACTGTGGCTTTGTCATAACAAACTCAAAAACGCCTGATGACATCAATTATAGAATTCAATATTCGATCCATCAAAAGACCTGCCGTTTCTGTACTCAAGATGAGAAAGTGGAGACATTAAAACATATATTGACTGAATGTGAAGCACTTCTCAATCTACGAGTGAAATACTTCAAACAAATAATGGAGCCATTTGGGGTCTCCGCATCTGAAACATTGTGGAGATCAATCTACTCTGGTATCTCCACGGCTGTATCCATAAGAGCTATCACATTTTTATATGAACTAAAACTTGACGAGGCTGATCTGGAAATACATTTATAAAACTTGTGGTGAAGTGCATAAAATCATTATTAATTAAATGATTCACTGAAATTTACGGGACGCGAAATGGCATTGAGAATGTTATATTAGAAGAGTGATCAATGATGAAGTAGTTATAAATGAGCACAATCGTAGCTAAGTGACATTTTTAAGTTGATATTTCAGATTCTTGTTATTTATTATTTTTCTCATACTGTATACAATGTTGATTGTGTGTTATGTTTAATTATTATAAAAAAGTTGATTAAAGTCAGCTATGTCAATAAAAAGAAAATTCAATATTCCAACATATTGCAATAGCATATGGCTAAAACGGCTTCCACAATATTGCACTTTCTGATTCGGATGCAACTTGCAAGCTTCTTCAGGGAATATAGTTAAAAGATGTCAACTGTTCACACAGAGAAATGTTTTATTACTAAAGAGAGAAGAGTAGAGACAAGAGATAATGTATCATGAATAAAGATAAATAGTTTAGTAAGCTAATGTAAATGTTTATCTGTATGAAATATATAAATGAATCCTCTAAGGGTAGTACTGTACCGTCCTGATGTGTGGTTTAAAGATTAATATAAAGGTAGTGTACAGAGTTTCACTTATACTATTACATATCCTCCTTTTAATAGTTGTGAGTTACTGCCAAATACAATAATAGGTTGCTATTAGTATTCCAAAAGTATATTCAAAGATGAACTAATTTAATAATTTAATATTAGCACTTACCTTTACTTACTTTAGTCATAAAATGTAAACTTTTGAATGTACCTAGTAGTTTAGTGGGATAGCAGGGCATCCCAGATGCCCTTAAGGATTATTTTAGAACTCCCTGGTGGGCAGGTTATGGTCTGCTTGAACGCCGGCTCTTACCGTCTCTGTCCACTGGAGCCAGCTTCCAGTTGCCATGCATTGGCGGTCTTCTCGGGGCTGGCCTGCCCCCTTCCCTCTCTCTCAGTGCCCGGGGTGGGTTCTATGTGAATAGACCTTTAAGACCGATTTACATTGACCGATTTTCTTTTGATCGGAAAACCGACATTGTAAAGGTCTTTTTCTCTTGTGACCTTTAAAATGTGGGTTTCCTTTTTTTTACATACTCGCAGGGTTTCACCCCCCCCCCCCCGAACACCCCAATTGTTCCTTCCCAGGGGCATGACAGTTGGATTTAGAAAGACCGCTCTGTGAAGTCACGGAGCAGTCTTTCTAAATCAGTCTTTAAGTGAAAAGATCTTTTTAAAAAGATCTTTTCGCTTAGGTCCACTGGGAGTCTGGGGCTTCCCCTGGCGCTGTTGTGCCGGCTCCACCTCTTCCGCTGCAGCCCCTGCTCCTTGGCTAGCTGCCTCCCCAGTGTTGCCAGAGACATCAAACAATGTGCTGCCAGCACTTTGAGGTGACCTGATTGGTGGCGCCTCTTCCGCAGTGTCAGCCCTCTTGGCTGCAGCTCCTGCTCCACGCTCTCTCCACAGTGCCAGATCCATGGCTTCTGCAGGTAAGTAGGGGCGGGCAGGGGGCCTGTCCACACTTACTCCTGCACCACAGGGGTTTTTGGGTTCAGAATCCCTCCCACTCCTGTCAGAGCCTGAAGACAGACCCTCTCACATATCTCCACCCTTGTTTTGCAGCATTCCTCAGTCTCCTGTCCCCATTTCTCATCTAGCTTACTTGGTTTTGGAGGGTCTTGGACTTTCATGGGCTATTAGCCTTTTCAGGCATTGGTAAGAAATATAGCTGTGCAAACAAAAGACATAACACTTGGAAACTCAATTAAACAGAAATATTCTGGGACCTGAGTTTTTATCTGATGATTCTCGCTGGCATAGTGATTGTAACAAGTACTTAAAACCTAGGTATTTCTGTCCAATAACAAGATCTTTTGGGAAGTTTTGGGTTAACCAAGACCTTGGTGTTCTAGACAATGCTACTAAATTGAATGGGAACCTCAGCTGTCAAGTACGAGACCACAATCTCTCTGAACACAGTATGTTGGTTTAAGGTAGTTACTAGATCTATGGGCGTTCTTTGTGTTCTTGCCTCCTTGATGAATGATGGTAAATATCATCTGAATTAGGGGTGGAAATCTATAGTTGTAGTTCTTGACCTACCCATTCACTCCATTCTTTCAGATCAAGCATGGTTTACCAAACCATCTGTAAACAAAGCTGACCGAAGACTTCCCCATTTCTAATTAGATGAAGTGATTTGGACGATTGGTTGACTAGAAGAGCCTGCACAATGCTGGGGTGTTGGGTCTGATGTACCAGGAAAACAGTTCTTACTGGGGTTGTTTCTGGACCTCATAGGTCAGAAGAAAATATTCAACACAATACCGGGGAAGTTCAACTCGGAGGTCTGTCTCCACAATCACCTTCTTCTTTCCTAGGATTCAAATGGTGTAAGGACTTCACAATTCATACGAGACGTCCGGAGGTGTAATCCCCATTGGTTGGTATACCTGCATGGCCAGTGGTTTAAATATGGGTCTGGCTACTCTACTTTTTATCTCCAGAAGACTGTGGGTGACCTCCATATCAGGGTCTTGCCGATCCCTCCTGTGAGACCATATCTGATGGGGTGTCAGCCACAAATAACCACTCTGACGCAGAGTGTCAGTTCAGGGGTGTTTATATGGGATTTTGCAAAAATGTTGGGCTTGGTGAATATCGTCAGATTATGGGACAAACCAGTGTATTGGGGAATTTTGGCACTAGGGCCATCCCTCTTTCTGTCGACTACCCCGGCCTTTCCCTCCTCCCTAACACGGGTGTCCATAGCAAATGTTAATTCTATGGCCAGGTGACCCCTCCTGTCTGTCCATCTGACTTGGGCTGCAGTGGCCCCTGTAATTGTTGGCACATTGACACCTTATAGGCCTTCTAGCTTTTCCTCTCCTAGGCCCACTTAGCAGTCTTAAGGCAATTAGGGATGTTGCCTCCATTCGCACAGTTCCACCAACTTGTCACTCTCAAATGGTCTCACCTCACCCTCTCCTATACTGGGTCCCAAGATGTTCTCCTCCCCATGACTCTAACATTCCTCCGATGTTACACCCCACCTTCCTACTTCTACCCATTGATTTTTCTTCTCTTCCCAACTCCTTCACTATTATCACTACCTCCAACTACCACTCTGATACCCTTTCCAGTGTAATGTTCTCCTCCCTCCTTCCTACTACTCAGTCTCCTCTCTTCCCTCACTGCTACTCTTACGCCACTACTACCTCCTTTCTATGAATGCCCCTGTACTACCATTGCCACCTCTTCACTACTATCACTACTCCCCTTCTACTAGTACTACTTCTGTATTACCTCTTCTCTTTCTCTCCAGTCTCACTCTTTACAGCTGCTACTACCACTAATTATTACCACTATGACTACTTCACCCTCCCACACCTACTCTGCTACTCCCACTACCACTATCTCCAATTGCAACTACAGCTAGTGCCTCTCTGCTCATACTCTACTGCTACTATACTCACGCCTTACTCACACGCACAAACACGCCACAGAACCCTCTCTCCTGTAGCCTGTGTACTCATCTGCACTCTCCTCTCAGGTCTCTCAGACATCCTCCTGTCCTCACCCAGCTAATCCACCACCCCTAAATCTTCCCCAAGCTACTCTTTAAATATTCCACCCCCTATCAGGACTGACTAACTTACCCTGATCAATCAACTCATCTTCCTTGAAGGGGTCTGACCGGTGAAGGTGATGAGGATGGCTCATAAGTGATTGTAAGCCCTGCCCCCTATTTTCACCTCGTGGTCTGTCGTGTTACTTGTATGGACCATACATGGTCCCCTACAGAACTGCTGTTCCTCCTTTTCATGGCTGAGTTGTAGGCCAGGTCTATTCAAGAAGATTCCTGGTAGTTTAGTGGGGGTTAACTCTTGCATATGACCTTCCCAGAGGCCTGTGTTTATATTAAACATTCCCTGGCAGTTTAGTGGGTTAGCACAGCCTTCTCATAGGCCCTTATGTATTATTTCAGAATTCCCTGGTGGACTAGTGGGGGGTCTCCTTGAGCACAGGTGCCAGCAGGCCCTGTCTGCTGGTGCCACATTCCAGTTGCTATGCTGGGTTCCCAATGTGTGGCGGTGGTCTTCACAGGGCTGGCCCTGCCCCTTCCCTCTCTCTTGGGCCACCGGGATGCTGGGGTTTCCCCTGGCGCTGCAGCATCTGGCGGCCTGCTGCGGTGCCAACTCTGCTGATTCCACTGCAGCTTCTGCTCCTCGACTGACTGCCAGTGACGTCCCCCAACATGCAGCCGGTGCTTCACGTTGGCCTTGTTGGTAGTGTGAGAAACCTGAAAGTGTCTCACCCGCTAGTCCCTGGGGATCTGTCATCCAGGTGGCCAGGACACGGCCATCGCTATTGGATCCAGTTCCTGGGGGTGGACCAGTGTGGGAGGATCACCTGGATGGGGGTCTTCAAGGAGTGGAAGTGGGACACCGACGGGTGAGATGCAGTACCCCCTTCCTTATAACACCTTTTCCCCATCCTACCCTGTAGATTATTTAAAGGCTCTACCCCCCCCTTTCCTACATGAACACTTTCTCACACCTCGAAAGACAATGGACTAACACCAGAGCCGTTTAGCTGACATGTCCCAACACAAGGGTCAGGCAGAGTCAGGCGATTGGCGATAACTACGCACACCTGGCGGCCCTTTCCCTTCCCCGGTTCCATGTGTTAAAATCGCTGCAAAGATTGCTGTGGTGACAAAATATCCAGCAAAAATGCTGTGGTTTTGCCTCTGCAATCCATGTTAAGGATGTGGGGGAAACCCCTGCAACCCCCGGACCTATTATACCATTTAAGGGGAGCAGGGGACACCCCCACAATCCCTGCTCCCCTTAAATAGTATAACAGGGTTCACCTTTACTGGGTCAAACCACAGAATTTTTGCTGCAGTTTTTGTATATGTGACATTTTTGCCACAATTTTATCACTGCATACCCCCTGCATTCCCCACAGGAATAAAAAGCGGAGCATGAGAGCACTCTTTGAGCAAGGCTGAAAGCACAAGGGAGCAGCTATTCCCTTGCCCTTTTCAACCCAGACCCGCAAAGCCTTCGATAAAGGGACAGTAAAACCGGGAATTGCAGCTGGCGATTGGTGTTGCAGATGTCAACAATACACGGGCCCCTCCCGCACTGATAGCCAGGGCGGGGAAAAGACGTTGCCACCGTGGTACCATCCTTGACTCCAGCAGAAGAAAAGCCAACGAGTTCAGCACAGCCGGTGAGTCGGAGTACACTGATAGTAGACCGAACTGTGTTAAGCTCACAGTTTCAGTGGCAACATTTACGTAATGAAAAGAACATAATAGAAAAATGTCTTTTGTGAACAACCGAGATATTAGGATTAGAGAGGTCCAATACTGTGTGGGCGCTCATTCGAAAGACTCTAACGAATACCCCACTCCTGAACAAGGAGGATATGTTGAACTGAGAAAACTACAAGAACCAAGAGGCTCAAGGGGAGGCCAGCAAGAGATATCAAAGTGGTCATACAAGGGTCAAGTCAAAGCCCCTTGTACAGTCGAAAGTCTTTGACATGTGCTGAACTAAGTGAACTGCTTTGTGATGACAAACATGAACCCGACTGAGGGATGTCCACAGTGAGTTGTTGGTTTGAGCCCGATTGAGGGAGGCTGACATTGTGAAAGGGTTCGGAGACTGGCTGAGGGGGATCCTCTGGTGAGGAGTAATCGCCCGACATGAAAGAGAAGGTACTTTTGTTTGTTGTTTGTGATACATCTGGCCCTTTGAAGCAAGAGACTTTGCATAAAAGAGACTTGGGCACAGAAGGCCCTGATATTGAGAGTATATGTTCCACTCACGCTCCTTAAGAAGCGGACACTTTGTGGTAGCTTCCTGCCTTTATGAATCTGCTCCTTTTTGTTTTCATTTGTTTAAGCCTTCCTCCAGCAATGAACGTCTGCCTCTCAGAAAGTTGCCTAAGACTGAAAATGAGCTCCAACCACGAGAGCACCTTTGCAGGCTGCATAATCAAACTAGCTACATTTTAAGAAAAAGCTTTTCTGAGAGTTGATTGGGCCGAATCACCCAACATTCGGTTGATTTGAGGTTCTAGCAAATACGTTCATCCAGGCCTATATCAGAGTAATGAAGATCACCATATGTGACCATTGCATTGCAGACCAACACCAGTGCAACAGCAATGGTATATTTTACAGGTTAGCAGAGCCCCTTTTGCTAACTGAAAATGAAACCTAAACTGGAACGACTGCAGCAAGACATGTCTGACAAGTCTTTCAGTGAGCACACATGCAAAGCACCTTTCACCTATGGGAATTACTGTCATTTTGTATGATTTAAATCAGGAGTTAACAGACTAGCTGAAGAGTCTGAGACTTTAGGAAGTTGTTTTAAAAAGTTATGCATGAAATATTGTGGCACATGTGGAAGAATTATTGTAATTGGGCACATAACAGAGAAACCAACTAATATAATAATATCTACAAAGATTCACACATTCTATTTGCAAGCAAAAAGACCTGCTTTAACTCAGATCTCTTGATGACTGCGCATCCATTACTGCACGGCTGAAAATGTTGAATCGTTGTGAAAATGAATGTGGGGGAGACCCCCGCTGGCCCCTTACATCTCCCCGCTTTAATGGTTACCTCAACCCACCCACCCCTCTATATTTTAGCATTGTTTCACTGACACTACAACTAAAGAGGAAACAATGAAAAGTCCCAATAAGGGGACAGCAGAGTGCCCAGGCAAGAAGAGCGCTGTCCTGCAAGGCGCTCACTAACCATACATCTTATTTGTGTTTTTGGCATGCTTGCTTGTTTTTTTTTAAAGCAGAATTCTGTGTCTTTTGTAGTGAAGCAGCTGCAGACCAGAGACATCTGTGAAAAGCATCTGGGTTTCGACTGACTTTTTTGCAATACAAGCCGCTGACAAGCTAACATAAAAGCCCCTCTACACCTATCGCAGCATGACAGCAGGGGGGGCGGGGGGCTGCAATTCCCAGAAAAGGGAAACTGTTCTGATACTGAATGGCAGGTTCTAACTAGGGGTCGGCCCAGGGGCCGGCCCAGAGTGAAGGATACTAGGGAACTGCAAGCACACGACTCCGTGGATTGTTGCAACATCAGGACCAAAGGCGGAGTGCTTCAGTGTGCAGCAGCTCTGTCCCTTGCAGGAGTGCCTTTCCACACCCAGCCCAGCAATGAACCCTGGCTTCATGCTACAGCATAGGGTATCCAAAACATGTTCATCAGTCAAATATTCAGAATCAGCATACACACATTACACAACCACACTGCAATACACACGACCACTTCAGACTTTTCTCAACAACAAAAAAAAATATATACATCTTATTGTGCAAAAAAATAATTAGATACAAAAATGACCACTTTTTATTTATATACAAATTCTACAAAGTGTAACACGTTTTAAACACATTTCAGAATTGTCATCATATAGACCATGCAAAATATAATAACTTTAACTCCCAATCACTCCCATACACCCATGCATTCACTCAATTATTGCCACTCAAACATTTGTTCAAATTATAACATAATATCTAACATATAAGACATCTACCAGCTGCTTTTATCCAAAGCGCTAACAACAAGCCAAGACCTTCTTCAGAACAACTATCAATGTATTTCTCCGTTTATAGACTTGACATTTTGTGGATGTTGATTACATTTCTGCTTCAATCAATTGTGCATGGTTTCTCTGTGGTAGAGCCCAGTACACGTGGTTCCTTTCCTCTTACCATTGCCGCATTCTATCAGGCAAAGCAGCACCCTACGGTTACACAAGAAACACTAAGCGTGCACTTAAAAGCCCCAACATGCTGTAGAGAAGGTCCCAAATAAAGCCTGCACTCCCATCGCCCATTTTGAAGTACCAGGAACGTTCACGCCAAAATATGTGATGGATGATGATCAAATAAACCAGCAGAGAGCCGCAGTAGGGCTCTGCCCAGTACCTACCAGAAGAACCACACCTGTTGAAGTACCAATACCCCGGACACAATGGACAGTAAGGTATCCATTGAGAAAACCCTACCAGCAAATAGGACGAAATGAAGATTGCCTAAGCACCTTCCTGGAAGAAACCAAAAAGGCCTTAATGGAAGACGAATGGTGACATCAAGAAGGCCCAGATGGACTTGCAGATAAAAGATATGACGCTCAAGGATGACACAATAGACGAAATGCCATGAATAAGGATATCTTGAACCTAAAAGGAGAGAATGATGTTGAAATATAAAGAGGCTTAAGCTGTAAAGCAGGATGAAGTCATTCAACCAGCTAACGCCTGTACATATTCTTGAAACCGCAAGAAAGCTAAGAAAACAGTGCGGCTTGCTATGCTAAGTAGAAGAATAGAGCGGCAAGCGCCATTATACATAATGTACCTCAAAACGAAGCACAGTATTATAAGTGCGAGTCTACTTTACACAAAAGCAGAATCAACTCAGGTTAATAGAGGCCAAACAGGACACAGGACAAAATTCGTTTTCCAGCTGAAACGAGAAGAGATGGCTGAATTGAAACTCAGCAGATGCAACTTGCACCAGGAAGAGCCAAGGTCAGACCAATAGAAGGGACAAACAGTAGCTTTGCATAATTGAAACTTAAGAGCAGAATATCCTGTCTTTGGAAGGTTGCGATAAGGAGGCTTAGGCTGGTGGCAAGCCGAATAAGAATTAAATGCACAAATTGAGGGAAACTCTGCAAATTCACGGTGTGAGCAGCACGTAACCACCCGAGCGAGAAGGAGCACGGGTTCACACCTACGATTGGCTGCCGCCCAGACAGAGATATCCTAACTTTTCCTGACAAGAAGATGCAGTTTCGAGGCCAACCACAGCTAACAAATTGACACATAGACACTAAAGGAATGATGGATTGAAGGAAGGCCGGGTGAATCGTGGGGCACCCTGCACCTGGCTGACCATTCTGCGTGCTGCTAAGTAAAGTGGAAATTTATGCATGGGGTTGAAGACATCCCAATCACAATGGACCAAATAATCTAGGGTCCTATAGATAGCAGAGCCAATGGGACGTCGTACTCTTAGTGACGTCTACAATAGTAATTTATTTTATTTGTTTATTTATTTGCATTTTTAAAGCGCACAGCTGCCCTAGGGCATTGTGGCGCTGTTACAAGAAGGTTTGCTTGGCATGGTGAAAATCACGACAAAACAGAAATGTAGACAAGGTTACAGGCATGGCTACAGTTCCAAGGTTACATGGGAACAGTGTGAATGGTACATTTGTTATATTTAGATATTGTTGCGTGCAGTAGTATTATAGGAGAGATTCACTTGAATAAGGTGGTTTTCAGAGCTTTTCTGAAAGCTATGAGGGATGTTTCAGCTCTTAGTTTAGGCGGTAAGGAGTTCCAGGCTTTTGGCGCTAGGACTTCAAAACTCGAGCCGCCAGCTTTAACTCTGGTGAAGTTGGGGATTGCAAGTTGGTTGGCGTACAGGTCCCTTTTGGGTCTGAGACACTGGACTGGTTGTATCCGTTCGGTAAGGTAGGTAGGGGCAGAATGGGATATGCATTTGTGGGTAATGGTGAGAGTCTTGAACTGGATGCGCTCTTTAACTGGGAGCCAGTGGGCGTTTTGTCTTGCTAGGGAGATGTGTTCCCTCCCTGGAATATTGAGGGCTGCTCTCAGGGCGTTGTTCTGTGCGATCTGAAGTCTGTTAATGTTTTTGGCAGAGGTGCCTAGTAGGAGGACGTTGCAGTAGTCCAGTTTAGCGCCTATGGTGGACCTGGCGATGTTGAGGCGGTTTGTAGTGGACAAGTAAGGCTTTACTGCGTTGATTATTTTGGTTGTTAGGGCTGCTGAGGAGGAGATGTAACTGACATGTCTGTCCATGGATAGGGTAGAATCTAGGTATACTCCCAGAGTTTTTTACAGCAGGGGAGACAGAGATTACCGAGTTCTCAATTGGGAAAGTGCTGTATTTGCTGTCTAGTTTGTTGAGGGTTTCTTTAGGTCCCACCAGTAAGATCTCTGTCTTGTCTCCGTTGAGACATAGGCCATTGGCTGCCATCCATGCCTGGAGGATGGCATAAGTGTTTTATAGGGTTTTTAGATCTTGCTTGTAGTCACCAGTTAGTGGTAGAAGGATTTGAGTATCGTCGGCATAATTGGTGAACGTTATGCCGAATTCTTCTAGGTCATTGAATAGCGGGAGTGTGAATAAGTTGTATAGTGTGGGGGAGGTGCAGGACCCTTGTGGAACTCCACTATTGATGGGGGAGGGGGTGGCTGACGCTTGGTCTGAGTAGACCCTCATTGCTCTGCCCTCCAGGAAGGATGAGATCCATGTTGTAGCTTCATCCGAGAAGTGAGCTGTATTGGTGAGGTGTGTCTTTAAGGTTTTATGGTCGACTAGGTCGAACGCAGCCGACAGGTCAAGGAGTAGGTGGATGGCACATTTGCCTTTGTCCATATTTTTTAGGAGTTGGTTCTTTAGGTCGAGTAGCGCTGACTCTGTGCCATGGCGTGGGCGAAAACCGGACTGTCTCTTGCCTAGGATGTTGTGAGATTCAAGGTAGGCTTGTATCTGTAGATAGGCAGCCTTATCCAGGATTTCAGCAGGAATGGCACTGTTGTAATGGGTCTGTAGTTGTTGGGTGAGTCTGGGTCTAGAGTGGGCTTTTTTAGTAGTGGGCGAACCCAGGCTTCCTTGAGGGAGGAGGGTACTGAGCCAGTGGCGAATGAGGCGTTAATAAAGGTGGCGATGAACTGGGTTAGGGGCTCAGCGCAGTCTTTGTAATGTTTGAAGGAAGGGCTTAGACGCCCACCTGATAGTGTATATCCAATCCCCTCACTCCGTTACCATATACAGATATACTACCTACATTAAAGTTAGCTTTTCCTAACCAATAGAAATGCATATTAACTTTTGAGTGTTACACGTCAATTATGACGAGTTTTGAGTATAAATGTTACTGTTTGTATGAAGTTCATCGGAGTTGAAGCGAGACGGACTATCGCATCACTGTTGATTTCCATGACTCCCTGTTTTTTGTACTTGTCATTAAACGGACTCCCTTTGCCAAACCATTTAGTTGTCCTTATTGATTGGCATTGGAGTAATAAACCTGCACCCCCATCCATCTCAAAGGTGCAGCTATCTTGTCTTAAAGTACTCCAGAGAAAACCCCGGCTCTATGGGCCGGCCAGGGGTCTCCCTAGTACACTTGGTAGCAGAGATTTGATGGTTATCGATTATTGATTAAAGTAAGACACCTATTGATCGTCAACATAAAGTAACTCTAGGTCTTCGGCAATATCACAAGTCCTTTGCCATTCGGCTGAGTAAACTGTGAAGCTCCCCGTAGACAGTGGTAGTTAGAAAGAACCTGCAGTGAGGGCCTGAAGGGACCCGTGTTCTCCACACTTCCCTTCCCATACCTATGGGCAGCTGAGCGGGCGAAAAGCTGAAGAAGGCAGTGACAAAGGCGGTGATCCGGAGGGTCCAGAGAGGAACAATACGAACAGTGAGTGGAGCGAAAAATGGATTGTTTTGGCAAATAGTGCATGCCTTAGAACAAGTAAAGGGAAAAGGTGAAGGAGGGGGGAGGGAAAACAAAAATATGATTAGAGGTAAAGAAGACTATATATATAAGGAGATAATGGGCCTCATTCCGAGTACGGCGCTAACCAATGGCGCTATTAACGCCTTGGTTGACGCCGTACCCGGACCGGCAGCGCCTTGGTGGATGGCGGAATCACCGCCCCATTCCAAGGTTGGCGGGGCGGTGATTCCCCATTCACCAAGGCTCTTCCCCATTCCCAAATGAGCCCCCATAGGGCTCAATGGGAATGGGGAAGATGCAAATAACGGTGACCGTTCATTATGGTCACCGTTATTGGCTTGCAGGCCCCTTTGCGCCCTCGACTTTAACACCTGCTCAAAGCAGGCGTTAAGGGCGAGGGTGCAGAGGGAACTCGGAGTATGGCGGTAAGGGAATACCGCCACCGGTCTCGTTACCGGTGGCCGCTATCCCTTACCGCCATACTCGGAATGAGGCCCAATGACTCGAGAGTAATAAAAAGTCAATAAAAGGTTAGTAGGAGGACACCCGAGAAGAGAGAGGTTACCGGGGCAGACACCCAAGAAGTGAGAGGATTCACCTTATTCCTGTGCTTTAATATAGCGGCTAGAAGAAACGTGTACCCAAAGTCGCACATAATGGGGAACAATTAGACTACCACAACGTTTAAAGACGTCGTGAAAGGGGTACGTTTACACTCCATGAAGGGCTAATGATTAGAGGCAGAGATATCTGTGTCCAGCTGGTGTCCGTCTAGTCTATCAAGCGTCTGTTTTACATGTTTTGTTGTGACATCATATGTAAAATATTTTTAAATTTGTGCGATTTAATAGCTGAGTTAAAATCGCATGTGAATTGATGTTTTTTGAATAAATCGGAAGATATACAATTTTGTGGAAATGTGGATTGGAGCTTAACATATTTGGTGTTCGCTCATATTGTTAGAAGCTGTTTAAACCACACGAAAGCATTTACAAGTGTTATATAAGAGGAAAGGGAACAGATTTAAGTATGGAAGTTATGACTCCATTGGCACACTTATGCAAACAGTTGCCAAAGCACGCACCCCAGCTAAAATAAAAAATATAGTACCGAGTGGGTTAAAGGTACCGCCCACAAGATGCTTATGTCGTGGCCACAAAATGGGTCTTTATCTAAAGCTGTCTCACAACATATGACAACATCTTTGCATGCCACTTATACAGGCAAGAAGTTAGAAAAACACCTTGCTGTTCTCGAGTTATGGAAAATGTATGAACAGGGAAAGGAGGAAGAACCGCCAACAGATTGGATACTTAATGTATGCACAGAGGGGGGTGAGACGCCTACCGCGCCACCTGCTCCACTTGAAACAAAAGTTGAAGAAAGTAAGTACGAGGGGTTATACCTGTTGAGGGAACTTAAAGCAGCCACGGGGTACAGCAACCCTGCATATGAGTCACCTACACATAGTAGTGATGAAAATCAAGGGAAAGTTAAGGACAAGAATATTACCTCCACAGTTCCAAAGGACAAGGGGAGACATGATGACAAAAGAAAAGATCAGGCACAGACAAGTGCATCTCTCGACAAGAGAGAGAAGGGAAGAGATGGAAAGGGAGCGAAAACAGAACTGATGAGATATCATTCACAAAAGACGAATGGATGGGAGGACAAATGTTACTAAAACTCGATGGGAAAGGCATTGATGATGCAATGACGAGAGGTTAGATGAGATACAGAGGAAGGGGAAAGAAAAGGAGTTAAGAGACAAAAGGATAAGAAGGAAAGACAGACAAAGGTGAGAACAGCTATATCACGAAGAGCAAGAAAGACAGCTCGATCGCAACCCAAGAGCAGTCTATGATCAAGACAGACAGAAACAGCAAAGGGTAGAAGAGCAAAGGATACGTGGAAAAAGAATAAGGAGACAAAGAGATGAGGAAATTTGAAGGGCAGATGAATGTAGAAATGAAAAGAGAAAGGAAGAAGATAGAGCCAGAGAAGAGGCGAGGAAAGCAAAGAATTTGATGATGACGTAGGACGCAAGCGAAGACAGAGAGCACGCAATCTTGAATATCTGGGGAGAGTGGTTAAAAAAACTGCTCCAGTTGTAGACTGGGAAGACAACAAAGAATTCTTTCCTGCGTACAATTCAGTACCACGCCCGTCTAGGGCAAATATTGACGATGACTTTGACACCAGAAGCATCAGAGAAACGATCGATAGAATATATGATGAAATGGGGCTAGAACAAATACCCCAGGGAGGGGAAAGACGAGCGCCTGGAAAGCACTCAGCTGTATGATGCTGAGGAGCTCACTCGAAGTAGTGGGAATACAGAGCTTTCCTTGGATAGATTAGAAATAAGTAGGAACAAAGAGGATACGAGAAGTCACACTAGTTGGGGACAGACAATATCTGACTCCGAAAGGGACTAGCGTGAGGAAAATGAGGAAGAGGGACGGAACGAAAGATGACTCCCAAGGGAAAAAAGGAATAAGGTGGTCAGACAATAGCAAACCTACACCGAGAGCATCAGAGTCCGCCAAGGAACCTGAGAGATCTCACGGTCAGAGGGGGGTGTCTTTGCAGCCCTATGTGAACAGACTAAGGGCATTGACAGGTAGACGGCGATGCAGGAATATTACCCCAGCAATAGACAGGAGAACAATGAGAGAAGAGAGAGAGGACTACACATTCCAATTTCCGTTGCTCGAGAAGGGGGGAATAAGACCACAATATATTCCATGGCCACACATGGATTGAGAACATTGTTTGTTTGTTTGTTTGTTTTATTATTTGTAATGCACGGTCATACCCTGGGGTAACAGTGCACAGCATTTACAAGAGATTGCGAAATTTGGTTAGAACAAGGAACAAAATATAACATGCAATAACGTCAGGATTATATACATATATACAAGTGGGCATCATTGGGTACACTAGACATGCGTTGAGGACACAGATGGCTGTGATGGGGGGCCTACGTTTTCAACCATGAAATGAACTTAGCTCGGAAGTTCTGATAGTGCAGGTCCATTCTGAGGGGTGGTGGAAGGGAGTTCCACAGTTTTGCTGCTTTGACTGGGAAGCTATTACCCCCTATGGTGGAGCGTTTAAAGTTGGGGACAGAAAGGCAGTCTTTATATAAGATTTTTGTTGGTCTCAGTGAGGTCTGTCTATGGAATCTGTCGATAAAATAGATGGGGGCAGCATTGTTGAGTGATTTGTATGTAAGTGAAGCAGTCTTTAGAAGAATTTGTCATTGACAGTGAGCCAGTGGCTCTGTTGACTATATGCTGTGATATGCTCTCTTCTAGAGATGCCCAGTGCCGCCCTGAGAGCGTTATTCTGGAGGGTTTGGAGTTTGCTGGTAATGGCTTTGGTGGACCCATGATAGAGAGCGTTGCAGTAGTCCAGGCGGGATAGTACAAGGGCTCTGGCAAGGGTCAAGCAGCTAGAGTCAGACAGGAAGGGCTTAGCTGCACGGATCAATTTACAGGTGTAAGCTGATGATGAGGCTAGGGATTTTACCTGTCTGTGGAAGGAAAAGGTGGAGTCAAGGTAAAAACCTAGGGTTTTGACCTCTTGTCCCACCTTAATGCAATTGCCATCGATCATAAAGGAGCAGTAGGCAGAACCCAGTTTCTTCAGACTGGTGGTGGTGCCTAGAATTATGAGTTCAGTTTTATCATCATGCAGGCATAGTCCATGTGTGGCCATCCATGCCTGGATGATGATGTACACTCTATTCACCAAGGCCTTTCATAATCTCCGGAAAGCGGAAGGAGGATCTGGGTATCATCCGCATAGTTAGTGTAGGTGATACCGAGATGATCCAAACCATCGAAAAGGGGTTTGGTAAATATGTTGTACAAAGTGGGGGCGACGCAAGAGCCCTGTGGCACGCCGCAGGTGATGGGAATGGGGTCTGCTGCAGCTGTGGGTGAAAAGACCCTCATTGTTCTGCCGTTGAGGAATGATCTAATCCATGTAATGGCCTCAGTAGAGAAATGGGCTGATGTATGTAAGTGGGAGCATAAGATGGAATGGTCGACTAAGTCGAATGCTGCGGAGAGGTCTAGAAGGAGGAGTAGGGCAGCTTGGCCATTATCTCTAAGCTTGTCAATCCGGGCTTCAAGGTCGATGAGGGCAGTCTCGGTCCCATGTTGGGGACGGAAGCCTGATTGCCTGGCTCCGAGTAGGTGGTGTTCTTCCAGATAAGCATTTGAACAATAAGCTTCCAATGCTGACATCGGGAGCCGGAAAGTGGATACACGAATTAGAAAAGATGACACGAGGAAACACGTTAGCTATAGGGGACATCAAAGGTCTCCTGATCGCCATACTTGGTGAGAGAGCAGACGATGTGTGGACACGAGCAGGCTACCCTGGTGTAACAACAATTAATAAAGAGCATGATGGAGCTCCATTTAACAATTGTAGAGCAGCAGTATGGAAAGCGCTACAAGTACTATACCCAGATACTTTTGATATGGGAGCTATAGCGACTCAAAAAATGAAGGAGTCTAAAGATCTGTTAATTTATATACAGAATTTCAAAGATGCATGGGTGCTTGAGACTCATGAATAGTGGACAAAATCTATACCTGTGTTTTACCATATCCTGTGCCAAGGGCTGCCAGAGCCGGTGCAGAAACAACTCAAGAAATTGATGGGAATCAAAGCCAAGCCTTGGGCTGAAATTCTGCTGACCATTGTACATTATTGTAGGCTATTGCAGGAAAAGAATCGCAAAAAGGAAGCAGCTCGAAAAAGTGAGGAAGCGAAATTGGTGCAAAGGAAATTGTCAAAATATGCTCTTGAGGGAGCCATGATAACTAGCACAGCTGAATCAAGCGTGCAGCAGGTGGCTAGTCCGCAGCAGAATAATCAGGGCAATGCTAGATTGTATCCAAAAGAATGGTAGAGCAATCAGGGAGGTTTCCAAAACAATCAGGGAGGTTTCCAAAATATGCAAAATGGGAACCATGATATGTCAAATGGGAAACACAAGGCACAGTTTGTTGGCTGTGCGGAATGACAGGGCATTTGGCGCGCACATGCAGAAATCAAGGCATGATGCAGAACGGCCAAGGGATAGGAGCAGGCATGGCAAATCCACCCCCAGTTTTAAAGCAGGGTGGTGCACAGAATCACGCAGTGCAACAACAAGCACAAGGAGCGCAGCAAGGGTTGCAGCTGCAAGGCATGGGGAATTTTCCACTAAGAAAATCCTAACAGGCACCGCTGCAACTATCACAGACCATGAACCCTGGAATAGGAGTTAATAATGGGAATGGGGGAAATCCATATAAACTAGGACAGCTCACTGGGAACCCTGATGTGTTCTATCCTATCAGTGACACCAGACCCTCACAGGGAACCTAGGGTGGATGTCATTATAGGGGATAAAGAATATTCCTTCCTTGTTGACACGGGGGCAATGCGCTCGTGCATACGTGAAGGCAAGGTTTCCTTTTCCAGCGAGGCCATAGTAACTCAAAGTTTTACAGGAGCTACCAGTCGAGTTCTCTTTACTAATGCACTTCCAGTCTCTATAGGAGATTGCGAAATGAATGTATCTCTATTATATTCTCGGCAGACCCCAGTAAACATTTTGGGTCGAGATTTAATGACAAAGTTGAAAATGACAATCTCGTTCAGGGAGGAGGGCATAGTATGTTCCAGTCCAGGAATGCACTATTCAAATGTATGCAAAATGATTAGAGCATACTCAGGACACATACCCATGAGGACCATACCATTAGAGCCAGAAATCTTTGCATATGGTATGCGTGTGCTTATGGCAAAGGATATAAGGCAATCAGAAGTTACAATATTGTCAACAAGAATTTCTGCACATAGGCCAGCTGATCTCACATGAAGGAAAGAAAGTGACCTCATAAAGGGCTGAAGCCATATTTAACACTGCTAAACCACACATGATAAAGCAGATGCAAAGCTTTTTAGGTTATGCAACTATGTCAGGTCATGGGTCTTTGACTACACTCTTACACTAAGCCTTTACTTCAGGCCCTAAAGAAGGCCCAAGTGACAAAAGAAAAGACTGAATGGTCTGGGACCATGGAGAAAGGGTTTGCTGAACTCAAAAGAGCTATTTGCACAAGTCCAGTTCTAGGGGTCCCCAATTATGCAGAGGAATTTTACCTGTTTTCACACACAAATGGCAGCGTCATGACGGCAGTTCTCGCTCAAAGAACCTTGTTGGGGTACAAGCCCCTGGCATATTACAGCGGGAATCTGGACCCAGTAATGAGAGGCCACTTCCCATGCAAAAAAGGTTTAGCTGCCGCAGCGTTCGCCATAGGAAAGGCAACAACCATTGTAATGGGATGCTCAATGACATGGTACGTCGAGCACTCGCTATTTGCCATTCTGGAGAACCCAAAGGGCACATTGGCCCTCATTACGACCCTGGCGGAAAGTGACTGACCGGACCGCCACAGCGTAAATAGCGTTTCCGCCATTGTACGAAGGAGCAAAGTGCGGCCCATTCCGACCCATCGGGCACGAGCACCACGCCACGGCGGAAGTGCAAAGTCCGCGATGGCGGAAATGACCCCAAAACGGCCCACACCACCGCCGTACGGCGCCCTAGGTGCAATACCGCCACCCCTCTTAGCGGTCACCGCAGTGTGCGCCTACCGGAAAGTACGGTGCCCGGAAATATACGGAAACGGAAGTTAAAACATGGGCCCGGAACGGGAAACATCCCGGCGTACACCTATAAAAACACTAAAACCACACAACCACTAAAATCACTACCCTGAAACACACCCCAACCCGTCAACCACCCTAGCGAAACCAAGAAAAATGGGAAAAGTAGCGAAGAAAGCGTGCGACCGCAAGCGGCAGGTCCACTTCTCCCGTGAGGAACTCACCGTGCTAACAGAGACCCTCCAGGAGAATGCTGCCGTCGTCTTCTCCACGCAAATGACCAGGACGGCACTTGCAAACAAGAAGGCCATATGGGCTCTGGTGGCACAGCGGGTAAGTGCGGTGGGGACCGCACCCCGCACCCCACAGCAATGCCGCAAGCGATGGGACGACCTGCGGATACGCGTCCGCAGCATACTCTCTGCCAACCGCAACATTGCCACAGCCACCGGGGGAGGTCCTGAATCACCCATCAAGTTGACCCCCTGGGAAGAAATCTGTGCCTCCACCATCGGAATGGAGAGCATAGAGGGAGTCGGAGGGATGGAGAAAGGAGTGCAGACATCCGAAGATTCAGGTAGGTGGGCCAGATAAAACAATGCCAAATCCACACAGTCCATCCATGTGAAGTACCATGCGTCCACATAGTGCAACAGAAACACATGTCCAGGAGAACGTCCACACACATCGGCCTGAAAGCGCACGTCAAAACCCACAATAAATACATAAATAATTAAAAACCCCTAATACACGCACTACACGTGCAGCAGGCACACCCTAACTGCAGGCTGCCAAACAACTGCACCCTCACTCCACACACAAATCAAAGCACCTCCAAGACCCCGACCCAAATCACCCTCAGGTACCACCCCAATGCATGTGATACAATGCCATTCCAATTCCCACTGACCCATCAATAACCCTCGCCCTCCTTTACTCCACCACAGGGTCCGATCCAAACGACGAGCTACAGGACACCCCTACCAGCACACCTGCAAAGAGGGCCAAGACCAACGGCCAGAGACCCTCCACCTCAGCTGCACGCATCAAGACACGGCAGCAGCACAAATCAGGTGGCAGCACAGAGGAGGGAACATCAACAGGCACCCCAGCAGCCAGCATGCCCACAACACCACCACCACAGGTCCCCCCAATGGATGCCACAGAAGGCACTGCCTCTGGTGGCAGCAGCACCATAGGTGACACCCCATTGATGGCAGCATGCTCGGACACAGAAAACGGGGATGCCGAAGTCAGATCCATCCATGACCTGTCCCAATCCCCCTGTCTGTCCCATCCCGTACAACATGAGGATACCACGCAGGGGCACCCACAAGACGACGACTGGCCATCCCCCACAAGCCCTGTGGCAAGGCAACATGAGGACAACAGCCCCTCTGTGACACCCCCGCAAATGGCCATGGCCCAGCAGAGGCAACAGTCCCTCGACCAGTTGATCGAACAACAGCAGCAACTGGCCACACTCCTCAAGGACCATGCCGATGAATGTGGGGGCACTAAGGCAGACATAGAAACATCAACTGAGACACTTAGGGCAGAAATGGAGAGAGGTACAGAGACGCTAAGGGCACAAATTGAGAGAAGCACCGAGAGCCTGAGGGGGGAACTGCATGCGACGTCCAAAGACGTATGTGCCGAACTTGCCGCAGTGCGCCGTGTGCTCACTGAGCTCTCGCAAACCCTTAGGGACATGCATGGACGTGAGCAGGCAGACACATCATCCGTTGCAAGTTCCGTCCAGGGCAGCCCCCAACGTAGATCTGGAAGGAACCTGCGCTCCACAGGCAGGGGTGCCCCTGATACCCGCAGAGGGGGCATGCAATAGCGACAGCCCACTGACAATGAGCATCTTTGGACACTGGTGTTCGGGGGGGAGGTAGGAGGGTGGAGGGGGTGTGTTGGGCTCACTTGGGTGGCGGGTCGATAGGGTGTTCAACATGATATCACATATGCCATAAAAAGTGCACGATCAACCAATGAGAAGTGTGGACATTGATCTTTGTGTACTAGGCCATCATAGGCGTACAGTCCATATTGTGCATGTCCCAGACACACGCAGTGCCACGAGTCCCGTGTCCATGTATCAGCCACCAGGCGTGAGTGCTAGAAGCATACATCAATGAGATGCTGACGAATGTCACGGGCCTCCGGTGCCTCGCAGACTCCATGAGGTGCTGCCACATCCCCACCCTCATCATGACCATCATCAGGTGCTTGCAGTTCAGCGTCAGGGGGCATGGGCACATTTCTACGTACGCACATGTTGTGGAGCATGACACATGCCATCACCATCTTTGCAACCTTCTCATGGCGGTACAGGAGTGCCCCGCCAGACCTGCTGAGGCAGCGGAAACGGGTCTTCAGTAGGCCGAATGCCTGTTCAATGACTACACGGGTACGTGAGTGGGCATGGTTGTAGTCCTCCTCATGCTGGTCCCGTGGGTTCCGGACTGGTGTGAGGAGCCATCTCTTCAGTGGATATCCAGCATCACCTGTATGTGGACGAGAAACGTATGATGTGGAATGCCATTGATACGTACGCACACCCCCCCCCCCTTCCTGGCAGGTCATTGCCAATTCACATACCCCACATCATCATGCATGTAATGAGACTCACCGAGTAGCCAGGATCTGTTCCCTGCGTGTCGCTCCATGTAGCGTGGTATTGTAGAGTTCCTCAAGACCATAGAATCATGGGTTGATCCAGGGAATCGGGCACAACAATGTGTAATGATCCTGTTGGAGTCACACACCATCTGTACATTCAGGGAATGAAATTGTTTTCGGTTGCGGTACTGGGCCTCCATGGCATGTGGGACGACCAATTCAACATGGGTGCAGTCGATGGCACCAATGCAACCCGGTATGCCGGCAAGTGCATGGAATCCCACTTTTGTGTTGGTTATTTCCTGCTCCGAGCGTGGTAGAGAGATGTAGTCGTCTGCGTGCTTCAGGAGGGCATCGAGCACTTGCAATAGTGTCCGTGAGAACAGTGGCTGAGAAATGCCATGCAACTGTCCGACTGTGTGCTGGTAGGTGCCTGTGGCCAGGAAGTGGAGTACAGACACCACCTTCAGTAGGGGTGGGATGGCGGTTGGGCTATCTATCATGCTGACAAGGTCAGCCTGTGTCATGTCCACAATGGCGGCTATGGTGTCCCGGTCCAGACGGTAGAGGGTGTGGATCTGCTCATCAGTGAGGTTGAACGGATGTGCTCGGAGGCGTGGAATTGCGGGCTGCCTGCGTGGTGGTAGTGGCTGTGCTGGTGGGCCTTGCTGGCCCTGCCTTAGCCTCCTCCTCCTCCTGCGTCTCCTCCGTGCGGCTGGTTGTAGTTGGTGTTCGTCTACTTCTTGGAGTCGGAGCACTTGCAGTGCTATCAGGTCCCCCAGGGCCAACATCGCGAGTCCTGCCGGTAGCATTTCGGTGTGGTTGTGGGAGGAGACTGGCTGTGCAATTTATGTGTTTTCAGGCTGTATGGCCTCCACCTGTGGTGATTGATTCCACCTGTGCAAACTGCTCTCCCCTTTGGCCGAGCACGTCCCGCGCACAACGCTGCAATTCGGGGAATTGTATCTTGCTATTGCAATCATGTATTTGTACCCGATGGCCGTGTAAGTTTGGTTGATATGTTCATTCTGCTGTGGTCCCATTGTTTCACATACTATCTGTGCAGTCGCGAACAGACTTGTGAGGGGTCAGTGGGACGTAGTACTCGAGTAACGGTGGGCCCTCATGCATCACTGTACCGAGTTGCAACGACGGGCGGGGCGTCCCATTCGTGGGTGAAGGCAGTTGCCATTTTCACACACAGCCGCACTCGATGGAATAATTAGTGATTTCAAACGGCCACAGATGCCTTTTCGACGTGATGTTGCAAATGAGGAATTCGAAGGGCGGCGCTTTCGGTTTCCAGCTAGCGGCGAGGAGATGCCCACAGGTCTGACTGCAAATGTAACGTTCTATTGTTCTATGTCCTTGAGACAGGGCCCATGGCGAGGGAGCAATGATTGATATGAATAGTTTGGGATGCGCAATAGCTACGTGGGCGATGAGGCCGTCCGTTCCCAAATACATGTTACTTCACAACACTGGAATTACGGGCTGGGGCACTGTGGATTTAGCAGGCTGCATAACGCACAGACTCAATGGATGTTTCTAATGTTATGTGAGTAATTATTCAGGCATTTTGATCCCGGGATGAGGGAATGATGGATGGATGCATGGGCAGGTGATTTGATACAGAGTTTGCCATGTACAGGGCTTCTTGGGATCTATCCGCCTCCCTTACGCTATGTGATGCAGGGCTGCCATAGTGGGACCATCGTCCATCTGGCCTTGTTGAGCCCTCCCTGTCTCGAGGCGCCCTCAGACACTCGTTTGTGATGGTGTTTGCACCTCGATATAGATGGTTATGAGTCGCAAGTGGTTTTGGGGTGGTGATGTTCCTTTGGAGTGGGCTAGCATGCATATGGCTGTGGATTTCGTGTGATCATTGAAGTGAGTTGTTGGTATGTAGTTCTGATGGCCATTCTGTTCTTTTTCTTTTCTTTTGGTTGACAGGTATCTCCTCCCCTTTTGCCACTGCCATCTGTATGCCACTCCTGCAGATGGATTTTACTCCCGACACCTGCTGCTTCGTGTTAATCAGTGGAGCAGCATTACGATCTTATGGGACGATCGCCAATGGGCCACATGCCCTTACGCAGTACTGGTGGCTCGGAGCAACATTTCGGCCTTTCAGCTGGACTAGTGCCTCCCCATTGGGACGGCCCTGCGGTTCTGTGCGCTTCCATGTTGCCTTTTCGTACGTGAATGTGGCTCTGTGTACCATGGGGGAACAGGGCGACACACAGGTAGTGGCTGGTCATTTCTTGCGGAAGCAGCCCACAATGGTGATTAGTGTTTTGGAGTTCATGGCCTGATGGCTGTATGGGCTTGGTGATTTTGATGTGCATAAAATTTCTATTCTGATTTGGCCCGTGTAGCGTTTTTCTTTGCAAGTGATGTGGCATATGCCTATTTGGGGGGCGATGTATTGTGAGGAGATCTGCATTGGGTTCCAGCTTCGGGGTTTAGTTGCGTGGTACTGTGCTGTGCGCGTTTGCCTACGAAGCCCAGTGAGGTCAGGGATGGGGGCTGCCAATATGCCAGTTTGAATGTTGTCATGCTCAGGGGCGGGGGATTGGGTTTTGTGTAACAGATGCCGGTCAGCCAGGTGGACTGGTGGAATGATGTGGTTTTCGGAATATTGCTGGTCACAGGTGCCTGTGTTTGCGTGCGTTTCTTGGTGGGGGACTGTGGTCATGTCCATTGGGATGGCTTCTGTATTCGTGCCATCTGTGCCCTGCAGCTCCCATTGGCCCCTCTTGTGTTTCTTTTGTTCGTTGGCATGCATGGGTGACTTGTACATTTCAATGGTTGCATTGTGGCTTCATTGCACCTACGGGGAGTTGTACTTTGTGGGCAGGGAGCGGTGTACAGGCACTCAGTGGGGCCGTTTACGGTTGATTCGCGATGCCGTACTTCTCGCCATGGCGGAATGGTACATTACGCCGTGCCTGATGGCGTTAGGTACATGTCCGCTAGGGTCGGAATTGGCGTACCGTTGCACCATGGTGGTGTTTGCGGTTTGGCATGGCGCGCGCGCGCGTGCTTGGTGCAGTTAGCGTTGGCGTTCACTACGGTGTCGCTAATGGCTTCGTACTTTGCGGTGACGGGTCATAGTCGCACCGAGCGCTATTCGATGGCGGTATTGCATTTCCGCCATCGTTTTTCGATTTCCGCCAGGGTCGTAATGAGGGCCATTGACATCTCAGAGAGCTTCTGCTTATGAAGTGATCATATTCAATCCATCGATAACAATAGTCTGATGCAAGATAGTAAACCCAGCCATGTTCCTAGCAGTGCCAGTCACTGAGCAAGAGCCGATACATGACTGAGAAAATTATGAAGAATTCTATGATGAAATCCCCAGGGAGAAAGAAAATGCCTTGGTAGGAGGAGAGATCATCTTTATTGACGAGTTTTCAAGGATCAATCTAAGTGACGGACAAAGATATACTGGCATCGCTGTAATGAAAGACATAGCAAATGGAGAATTTTGAGTGCACAAATACCATCTCATTACTCAGCACAGGCTGCAGAATTATTGGCGTTGATACTCGCCATTGAGAATCACGCAGACCAGGAAGTAACGGTGTACAGTGACTCCGCCTATGTGACGTCAACAGTGCACGCAAGCTTAGCATGCTGGAAAAAGATGGGCTACCTCAGAGCGGACGGCATGCCAGTGCAACACGTAGCCTTATTAGACAGGCTGATCAAGGCACTACAGCTCCCAGTGGGCATATCGGTTGTGAAATGCACCACCCACACGAAGGGGACAGATTTTATCTCACACGGAAATCAAGCAGCAGACACGGAAGCCAAGCATGTGGTATCCAAAAGTGAGATGATTATGGAAGTAGAAATCTCCCCTACAAATGAAAGAATGATGGTTGCACGAACGACACCTGAAGCCTATAGCAGTCTTGGGCAAATGCAGCTAATGGAACTGCAAGGGGAGGCACCACAGGAAGAGAAAAACCTGTGGAAACGTTGAGGGTGTTCTTTAAACCCCCCTGACAGATTTTGGCAACAAGACAGCACTGGTAAACCAGTAATGCCTATAGCCCAATTAAAAATAGTGCTGGAGCAGTTACATAACCCGGCGCATATGACAAAAGTGAATCTAGCAGCAACCCTCATGGAAGACTGGTTCATACTGAATTTAGCGGAGCAGGTTACATTCTTTATGGTGAACTGCATAATCTGCCAGCAATTCACCGCTGGGCACACATTAAAGATAATTAGAGGAGTCATCCCCAAGCCAAATGGGCCTTTTCAACACTTGCATGTCGATTACGTCAACATGATTCAAGTATCTAACGGGTACAGATACTTAATTGTTGTGGTGTGTCCATTCTCTAGATGTATAGAGGCAGATCCATGTACACACCCGTACTCTACCTGTGCAGCCACATTTTTAGTGAGGGAAGTGTTCCCAAGGTGGTGGGTATGCGAAGTCATGAGATCAGATAGCGGCCCTCACTTTGTTAATTCAATTTTTTGAGCAGATTAGCTTGCTGCTTGGTATAAAGCACAAGTTCTCGTTGGCGTATCATCTGCAAAGTAATGTGATCTGTGAGAAGCTCAACGGCTTGTTAAAAGAGAGGATAGCCAAGTTGAAGCTTACTCTAAAGAAGGGATGGTTGCACTGCATTACACTGGCACTGTATGCACTTCAGAACCAACCAGGCTCCGACCATTATCTTACGCCACACGAGATCGCCACAGGAAGAAGAATGAGAACTCCCCGGATGCCCAGAGATAGAGCTAGATGTGATGCCCAGTCAACAGGAGAGGTTTTGTGGTCTGAAATGCAAAATTACTTGAACTGCATGATATCTTGCCTTACTGTAATTTCAGACCAGCTGCAGTAATGACGAAAAGGGTGCAGCACTGCACAGAACACAGAAGGAGACACTGCAACAGACCCAGTTCAAGGTCTACATGTTCCACTCGTCTTCCCTGGAGACGCCGTCCTTGTGAAAAATCATACAAGGAAAAAGTGGGACGAACCAAGATTAAACGGTCCTTTTATTGTGGAGGACTGCACTCCATCCGCAGTGAAGCTAAAAGGTAGGAGAGCTTGGATTTTTCTCAGTGATATCAAACCCTACATCGGAGAAGGCCCCCTGCCTGCACCCCAACAAGAGGAATCGACGAACGACTGGGAATAACCACAGCACGTGCAGACGAGATCCATGACAGGGAAGAAGGACGCATGACCAGTGAACCAAGGACAAGGAACATTTTTACAAATTGTGGTTTAAATTGGACACTTCCTCTAAGCAAAAAAGGGGATAAGGACATAAAAACGGACACTCTGTGCATCCTAGTTGCAGGGTGAAGAAGAAAAATTGCACGTATAAGCCACAACATAAAATAGTGGCTGCCGAACTTTGGACTGAGGCAGATTTAAGCCTTGATGAGAAAGAATATGCCAAATATTGACTAAGGACATTTACATTGGAAGCAAATACAGTATCCCAACTCGTTCCACACCGGAACCCTACTCGGAATCTCTTATGGTGTCCCACAGTAGAGACATCACAAAGGACCTGGTCACTTACTTTGACCTAGTGCTAAGATCATACCCGTCATTGGTAGGGAGGCTCACCAATGTCACAGACTTTTTACAAGATCCTAAAAATGAAAAGACAATAAGACAAATCCTCACTGTCATTGCCGAACAATTTATCGTACTCCCTGAGTACAGTGAGAAAGAATCAAATGTTCCCATCACAGGCGGAAATAGATGAGCTTATCAACACACTGTTCTTTCGCATAATCGAAGACTGTCCAACTCTTATCGGGAGAACAACAGACACACTCATGTTTCTTCGAGACCCAGCAAACACCAAACATTTAAGCCATCTTTTAAACAAGATCAGAATTCTATTCGCACTCCACGCAACTGGATGGTGCAGACATTGTTTACATCAAGGAAAAAACATATAATCCAGAACCCAGCAAGACAGGACAGATGTCCCTGTCACCAGAAGACAGCAGATTGGCACATAATGTCCTCTTTCGCCTAGTCACTGACTTTCCAGAGCTAGTGGAGAGACCTACCGATGTTGACGTCCTCACGTTCATCAGAGATCCAGCTAATGTCGCACAGATGGGAATGCTCCTTCATGGAATCATGCTTCAAGTGGAACTTTCTAACCATCAAAGGAGCTATCTGAGGAGATTCTAAAAAGCCTTCCGCCGAGGGACAGATCGAGGGAGCAGAGTCAAGAACTTCATTTGTTATACTTGTTGTTGTTTTTTCACTATTCCATCATACTGATCAGAGTCCAATATGTCCTCAGGACCAAAGCAGTTTCGAGGAGTGGACTGGGAGCTTACTTACTTTGAACACGCACAGTAAAGGAACTCACTGAAGTGTTATTTTACTTAATTCTTTCCATAGTCTAGCAAAGGAACTGCATCCTCAAATAAGAGAAAATTTGTCACTCACAAGAGGGGGGACACTTTTGAAGCACCTGACACTCGTAAGCACAGAACTTGAAAGACGATATTGGGTGAGAGAATAATAACATTGACATTTGTTGAATGATCAAGATGGGGGTCCAGAGCAGCAACCTGGTCCTCCCACAAGAAGAGAGGCGTCCCCGCTTCTCTGGAAGAAAATGCTGCCGCCTAACGTATAGAACCATAATGTACTTATGCATCATTTTTATCATTATTTTACTGTAATTAACAACCAGAACTGCATTCTTTTTTGGTGCACAAAGCATTCCAATTTCAGTGCACCCACCTGATGATGCACGCATGAAACCCACAAAAGCACCCAGACCTTATATAGTCATTCCAGTCGCTAGAAGATCTGATGGAGGAGTGAATGAACTTGAAAATAATGTAATTAGCAATGATACATATACACTTGCGGTAACAAACGAAAAGAAAATCAGCAGACAGGGTCGGCACGAAGTGAATGAAGGGAAATCACTGACGACTACACGCACACAAACACTGAATGCACGTGAAACCGGCCTTGTATCAATTACTGCAGACCACAAAATGAAGCAGCAGAGAAGAAGAGACTGCCTGGCATAAGAAACTTCACAGAATAGTTGAGAGAAAAACCAACAGAAGCAGCTATATCAGGAACTCTTGAGAAAAGAAAAGCCAACTCGGAGAAACTCTCTACACAGACACAATTGATAGTAGACTCATTATTCCTGCACATAGTCAGAGCGAGGAAACTACAAGAGGAAATGAAGAACAAAACAGCAGAAACTGTATTGCAAGCACACATGTCCTAACACAAGGAACAAGTACCAGTTCCACAATACAGCCATATACCGGACCAGCGTCAGGCTGGTTGGCGTGGGCATTTGCACACAGCAGAGGAAAGATGCATGAGGACCTGGAAACAGCTGCCAGAAAACTCCACCAGCAAGAAAAAGCCATATCGATGCATTCAGGGATGTCATCATAGCCAACTACAGGAAAACATTAAGAATCAAAAGAAGTATGAATGGAGATGACAATGAACTAAACAACTACCTGGACAGCAGAGCACATTTGGGAAACAACATTTGATACCAGCACATGAAAGAAGTTGGAAGACGTAATTCCAAAGGGGAATGCTTCATTTGTGCACTGCTACCGTACAGCATGGGGAAGTCCAAGATCTTCGTGGCTGTAGAAATTGATGTCCCAACAGCACGCTGTCTCTCATCCATAGCAATGTGCAAGACCAGAGGCCAGTTCATGGGAAGTGATGCCTCATTGATGTGGGCAGCTGAAACAGCTTATCCTGATGAAGATGATTATGTGCAGGACATTAAGACAAGAGACAGAGCTCATACTAGAAATCATGTGATCAGGTACGAGAAGCCTGGAGTTAAAGGAGCAAGAATAAGATGGGAAGTAAACCCGAGACTAAATGTCCAAGGAAAAACTCCAGAGGAGTCTCAAATTTGGAAAAACAGAGGCCAAATGGAGATTTGGGGAACAGTGCTTTCACCAGACGGATGGGAGAAAGGAGTAGTGATCTGCAGAGCATGGATGGTTCTTGGAGCCTGCAAGGAAGCAATTGAAAACTCACAAAGAATGTGCAAGCCATTATGGCCAAAACTTGCAAAACTGCTGACATGGGTCAAAGGCAGAGGAGGATCCTTGCAGATAGTGCCCCTAGAAAGCCCAAAATTGTGCTTCAGAAACAATGGCACAAGGAAGATGGGAGAGACTCAGAACTGTGGACGAATCTTTGACGCTCCAGGAATGATACATGGAACTGCAGTGATTATGGATCATAATTGGGCATGCGGATCCAAAGCATACATCAGACTACCGAAAAACTGGGGAGGCATATGCACAATAGTGAATGTCCACGTTCCAGCATTGGTGATCCCGAAAAGTGACCTGAACATTGACAGTTTCCCGAAAGCAGATGCACACCTGAGAAAGAAGAGATCTGTGAAACTGATAATTTGAATGAAGAGAGAAAATTACTTCTCTGTTAAATCAGAAAAAGCATGTCATGCGATCCGATATGAACACAGGCTGTTTAGCCTCACCTCATCAGTGTTCACGACGCTCTTCGTGCCAAGAATCCAAGTTGGAGTAAATACTAAATTGTTGCAGATAACCAGATGGAATTGCTACAGATGATCAACACGACCATAAAAGGATTCAACATGATTAAGGAACAGTTAAGAGCAATCCGACTGATGACTCTCCAGAACAGATATGTCCTTGATATGATCACAGCTATGGATGGAGGAGTTTGTGCAAAAATTGGAGAATCATATTGCACATTTATACCACCTCACGATGAAGAAAATGGAACTTTAACAGAAGCTATAGGTATGCTGACAAAGCTACAGAACCAGATGATCAACAAAACTGACGAAATTGATGATGACAGCTGGTTTGGATTACTGTTTTCATGGGTTCCACAATGGATGGCAGATGCATTCAAGTTTCTGGGAGCCCTACTAGTAATAATATTACTAGGATTTTGTGTTATCAAGATAATAATCTCGCAATGCCAGAAAACTGCAAAGAAAGCCATAGGGATGAAGATCGTGATTGATGTCAAGCCAGGATGGAAGCCCAAAGATCTAACTGATGATGAAATAAGAGACTCTGTGAAGGCCAGCGGGCATGCACCTGAAGGTACAAAGTTTCTTTATCCCAGGAAATGCAGAAATTATATGGGAAAATGGAATTACTGCAGCCCATATGGACAATGTCAACTAATGACATGGAATAAAGACAAACATGTAAGGACAGCAGGAAGCCTAAAAGGAGTAATAAAGATATGGACTCCAAAAAGACACTTCTTCAAACCATCCTGTACAAGCCCAAAAGATGAAGAAAGAATGAACCCAGACGATGAAGTGAAGATGAGTACAGAGGAACCAAGTAAGATAAATCCAAAGGAGGAAGCGGAAGTGGTTGATGAATCGCCCAGAGGGGGGCATGTAGAGGAGGTCCCAAATAAAGCCTGCACTCCCATCACCCATGTTGAAGTACCAGGAATGTTCACACCAAAGTATGTGACGTATGATAAACAAATAAACCACACCTAGTGAATTAAAAATACCCAGGAAACCATGGATAGTAAGGTATCCATTGAGAAAGCCCTACCAGCAAATAAGACGAAATGAAGATTGCCTAAGCACCATCCTGGAAGAAATCAAAAAGGACTTAATGGAAGACGAATGGTGCCGTCACGAAGGCCCGGACGGACATGCAGATAGAAGATATGACGACCCAAGGATGACACAAGAGACAAAATACCATGAATAAGGATATTGTGAACCTAAAAGGAGAGAACGATGTTGAAATATAAAGAAGCTTAAGCTGTAAATGATTAAGCAGGATGAAGTCATTCAACCAGCTAATGCCTGTACATATGCTTGAAACGGCAAGAAAGCTAAGAAAACAGTGCGGCTTGCTAAGTAGAAAGAATAGAGCGGCAAGCGCCATTATACATAATCTACCTCAAAACGAAGCACAGTATTATAAGTGCGAGTCTACTTTACACAAAAGCAGAATCAACTCAGGTTACTAGAGGCCAAACAGGACAAGATTCGTTTTCCAGCTGAAACGAGAGGAGATGGCTGAATCGAAACTCAGCAGATGCAACTTGCGCCAGGAAGAGCCAAGGTCAGACCAATAGAAGGAACGGACAGTAGCTTCACATAATTGAAACTTAAGAGCAGAATATCCTGTCTTTGGAAGGTCGAGATAAGGAGGCATAGGCAGGTGGCAAGCCGAATAAGAATTAAATGCACAAATTGAGGGAAACTCTGCAAATTCACGGTGTGAGCAGCACGTGACCACCCTAGCGAGAAGGTGCATGGGTTCACACCTACGCTTGGCAGCCACCCAGACAGAGATATTATAACTTTTCCTGGCAAAAAGATGCAGTTTCAAGGCCAACCACAGCTAACTAATTGACACATAGCCACTAAAGTAATGATGGATTGAACGAAGGACGGGTAAATCGTGGGGCATCCTGCACCTGGCTGGCCATTCTGCATTCTGCTAAGTAAAGTGGAAATGTATGCATGGGTTGAAGCCAACTCAATCACAATGGGCCAAATAATCTAGGGTCCATAGATAGCAGAGCCAATGGGACGTTGTACTCTTAGTGACGTCTACAATAGTAATGTTTGAAGGAAGGGCTTAGACGCCCACCTGATAGTGTTTATCAAATCCCCTCACTCCGTTACCATATACAGCTATAGTACCTATATTAAAGTTCCCTTTTCCTAACCAATAAAAATGAATATTAACTTTTGAGTGTTACACGTCAATTATGACGAGTTTGGAGTATAAATGTTACTGATTGTATGAAGTTCGTCGGAGTTGAAGCGAGACGGACTATTGCATCACTGTTGATTTCCATGACTCCCGTTTTTTGTACTTGTCATTAAACGGACTCCCTTTGTCAAGCCTTTGAGTTGTCCTTATTGATTGGTGTTGGGGTAATAAACCAGCACCCCCATCCATCTCAAATGTGCAGCTATCTCATTTTAAAGTACTCCGGAGCAAACCCTGGCTCTATGGGCCAGCCGGGGCTCTGCCTAGTACAATGTACTCCACCCAGCTCCTACTACTAGGTGACTTTAACCTAGGGTTCAATGATATTGAGGATAAACAGGCCCAATCTATCCAATCTATCCTTGTCGAACATAGCCTTACACAAAAGTCCTAGCTCCCACACACATTAAAGGACGTACTCTAGATTGGATAGCCAATTTGAATTGTATCACCACCATTGCTAATATCACCCCTCAAACCTGGTCAGACCACCATCTCATCTGCTTTTCAACTATCATAGTACCCTTTCAAACAGATAATTGTGAAATTGTACCACCTCAGCCTACCAGAAGAAAAAAAGATATCACTGTGGATAAACTACTCCCTCTCCTCCTACCTGCCCTTACTGTTAGCGTCACTAACCCTGACCCTAACTCATTAGTTGATACATTTAACATCTCTATGGCCAAAGCTCTGGACACCATAGCCCCTATCACACTACGTAAAAGTAAACAAGAATCACACCTCAATTCCTGGTTAACCCCTCACCTCAAAGAACTACGAATCCAAAAACGTAAACTCCAAACTATCTGGAGACACTCACCCTCAGATGAGAATCCAACCTTACTTGCCAACTTCGCAAACAAATACAAAAAAGAAATAATCCAAACCAAGAAAAATGCATTCAACGAAAGAATCAGCAAAGCCAATTCCAACTCTAAGGAACATTTCTCCATCCTCCTACAATGTACAATATCTTTACTAAGCCACTCTTCGACAAACTTGACAGACTGGGGGTAACCTATACCAACTACGCAGACAACACGCAGATCCTCATACCACTTTCTGGAAATTTTGCCGCAGACTCAGCCCTAGTAAACAAGATTTACCTCATCATTCAGGCATGGATAGCCTCTCACGGCCTCTACCTGAAGGATGACAAAACAGAGATATTGATCCTGGACTCCGACTCTAGCCTCAAAAACTTAGCCTTTGCTATTCGGCCTTCAATATAGATGGCAACATAATCAAGGTGGTAACCGAGGTTAAAACACTTGGCTTCTACCTTGATTCTACACTATCCCTTAAAAAATAAGTCAACTCCCTGGCCTCATCGACAGCCTACACCTGCAAACTAATCAGAGCCTCTAGAGCCTACCTCTCCAGAACTAACTGCATCACACTAGCCAACGCCTTAATAATGTCTAAACTAGATTACTGTAATGCCCTATACGCAGGTGCTAATAAAACTATCATAAATAAAATGCAAAAACTGCAGAACAACGCTCTTAGAGCAGCCTTAGACATAGCCCGTAGAGAGCATATCACTAACATTAGGGAAGATCACCACTGGTTAAAAATTAGTGATATAATCCTCCTCAAGACGCTATCTATCACCTACAAAGGACTCAATATCACAGCGTCACCATATATAGCGGCTAGACTGACTAGAAAAACTTCCAGCCACTAGACCAGAGCCTCCACCCACCCTCTGCTCGAAACCCCTAGATTCAGACTCACAAAATCGGGTGGTGCGAGCTTCCCCGTTAGAGCTGCCCAGGCCTGGAATGCACTTCCATCTGCACTAAGAGATGATCAACCATACTCTAGATTTGGATGTAAAGTGAAAAGTTGGCTCCAGACCAATGACACCTACTAAAATGGACCCCGGCCTCAACCTTTGGACTTATGCATGTAAATATTCTGAAACCTGTACTCTACTGAAACTTGTAACATAGACTATCCCCTACCCCCTGCGTGATTTGCTGTACATTTGCACTGTAAATACTGTTATAATATGTATGCATTTACTGTATGTAACCAAGCTTAAGCATTCTTGTACTGCTGCGCCCGGCTACCCCTGGGTTTTGGTGCGCATTATCAAATAATAAACTAAACTAAACTGAACTAATGTCCTTATCCACTTGACAAATAGAATTGCGCAACTCCAAAAGATGGAATGACCAATGCAGGAGACGGAGCAAGTGCAGGCCAATGTACATTCAATGCCCAGAGCAATGCACAACCAGTTCATGCCACAGCACAACCTGACCAGCACAACCAAACTGAAGCTATGGAGAAGCAGCACATGCAACTGGACTACTGAGACTCTTCTACTTGTGCCTTACAGCTGAGGCATTCTCCCAGATCTATGGAGAAAACAGACTCAAGAAAGTAACACAATCACAGAGTAAATTGACCCCTATCTTGGGGCCATCAGGCATCCATCAAAGGGGAAAGTAGACATAGAGACCCTTTAACAACCAACAGTGTTAAGAGAAATTGAACGTGGAATATGGCATATGAATAAGTGCAAAACTCCTAAACCGGAGGGTCTGTCTATGGATATCCTGATGGGCAGTTGGGGGGTGACGCAGAATGGTGTAGTAGCATGGAGTTGCTGGCCTAGCCTGATTGGTCTGTGGGATGGCGCCTCACACCAAGCACCAGCTAGAAACAATGGTGGCCTGCAATGCAGCTCTGCTTTTTGACGAGATGGCTGCTGCGACTGCTCTATTAAGGCTTCAGCGAGGAGGGTAGACTTGAAGGGGGTGAAGGGGAGAAGAAATAAAGTGGGCCACTGTAGTGGAGATTCAGGTGGCAGTTTTGGCCCATGGGCCCAGGTGCAGTGCTAACATCTGAAGTGTAAAAGGGAGTTCCTGGAGCTAGGGGCGGTAGCAGATGTGAGAGAAGGCTCGGGTGTGGGCATTGGGGAGCAGGTGAGACCAATGACAAGAGCTAGCGCATGAACAAGCTTGGTGAGAACAGTGGCCAGGTCAATAGAGAAAAGGCTGGGAAGTCAAATAGAGAGTAGAGGAGAAGGTCAAAGTGTGCACACCCTGGAATGACAGGGAACAAAGTAGTGGCAGTGGGGAGTAGCAGCTCTAAGTACAAGGAGGCAAACAAGGTGCAACAGGGAGAGAGCAGAGTTAGAGGTGGATATAAGTGAAGCAGCAATACACCAAAGGGGTGTCAGTCGGGGAAGAAAAAGGTGTGGCACTGTGTCAGAAGAGATGCAGTGCCTGTGGTGGATAGAGCAAAGTCATACGTGGCAACATCAACTGGGGCATTATTGGTAGGAATTCATGATGCACAACTATCAATGGAGAATGGTGAGATGGGAGAACATTTAGCACCTATGCTCTCGATGAAAATATAGCGGGTTTGGCCTAAAAATAGGCCTCATGTGCTTGAGTTACATGAAGGCAGAGAGACGCACGGTGGCATGCGGAGAATAGGCCACCTCTATTGGATCAGGACCGCAAAGTGATGGGCGGCCCATGATGGGCAGAGAGGTGAGCCACCTGGTGGACATTGAGGGAGTCATCATTTGAGGAAGGAGAAATGCATAGTTTTGAAGAAAGGCAGCTTGGTGCAGGACCCTGCAGGAGGGTTGTGGGTGTGAACAAACAAAAAATGGACAGTAGCTATGAGGGAAAGAGTCTCCATAACACAATAATTACAACAAAATGTATGTGTTACAAAAATAGCATATCTGAACAAATCATACCGTGTTTTCATAAAAAATCAATGCAAATATTTATCTACATAGAGATCATGTCTCGCTTTTCGCACTCCACCATGCACTCACATTCTCTCACTATCACATAACATACACATATTAAACATTTACCTAGGTTATATAATCTGCATAACCTTTAAAAATTAAATGGGCTATTCCTTAACACCCTTCTCCAATTACAAGTGTGTCTATCTGTCAAACAGCTAATTCAGCTTGTCTACCCATCAACACGTGTTTTAGTTGGTTATGTGGGCTCCTGATGTTGCCCTTTCTTGACCCAACCTTCTTCAGGACATTGGTAAGGCTGCAAATGCCGCCGAACCCTTAGAAATATGGAATTGGAGAAGTCTTCTCAAACACTCCAATCTAGAGTCGTGCGGGTAGTGCAAACCATGGAATAAATCCACAGGGCTCCAGTGATTAAACCAGCTCTCAGCGGAGCTTCCAAAGTATAGGCAAAGCCTTGCCCATTATCCGGGTCAGCCAGTGTTTTAAATTCGTTGCGCCGTTGCCCAGTACCGGAGTAAGTTCAGTGATTATACCTGTTCTTCTAGGGGTTTCAAACAATTACGAGGACAGTTTTCAATTTTCCAGTCGCCCAATCTTGTTATATCCGTGGCATCCTGGATCAGAGCCAATAATAAATCATGCTTTCTGTGTTCACACCATCCGATGTGAATCCATGTGTTTTCAAACTGCAGCTTGCCCATTGCTGTAGCCGTCTCATTCGGAAAATGTTCTATACCCACGTTTTAGTGTCTCCTGAAAATCCACAAGACCCTAGACAAACCACCAGGGAGACCAATAGTTGCAGAAATAAACTCTGTGCCTGAACCTCTCTCAAAATGTGCCGATCATTACCTCAGAGGCTACGTGAAAAAGATGAAATCATATCTGAGAGACACAACAGACGCCATCAATAAATTTGAGAATTTAGAATTCAACCCTCACATCTCGCTGCTGATGGGCCTAGACATCATCTCATTATATACCAACATCCCTCAAGTAGCCACGCTTGACAGGATAGAAGAGATACTTCTCAACAGACTGGATGAAGACACAGTACCCACATCCTTTATCATGCGGTGCATAGAACTGGCACGTAAGAAAAACTACTTGGAATTCCAAGGACAATTCTTCCAACAGATAGAGGGTACAGCCATGGGAGCCACAATTGCCCCCAGCCTAGCCCCTGGCCTAGCTAATCTATATGTTGAGATGTTTGAAAAAAGTAAGATCTATAACGCTGACAACCCCTTTAAAAACAACATCAAAATCTAGACCAGATATATAGACGCCGTACTCATCATCTGGGATGGTCCCAAAGAGATGGCTAACAAATTCTTCTCATGGCTTAACACTCAAAACCTACATCTTAAATTTGCAATGCCACTTAACAATCAGTCTACCAATTTTCTGGACCTGACTATTTTTCCCAAAAACGGGATACTCATGGTAAAGCCATACCATAAACCCACAGACAAAAACTCCCTTCTGGATTACATTTGCCCAATTCTTGAGATTGAAAAGAAACAGCACACAAATGCAAAAATATGAACACGAAGCAGACAACTTTACCACAAAATTGAGAAAAAGAAAAGAGGATATCTGAAACAAATGGTGAAAATATCCATGAAACAAGCGTATAAAAACAAGAGAGAGGCACTATTAGAAAATAAAAAGTATAAACCAAAGATGAAAGCATATTGTGTGTCAATACCTTTACAAATCAGATTTTAAAAATCAGGAACATCATACAAAAACTGTTTTTGAGACCTCAAAGACCCTACTCCAACCCCCAATCGTTGCCTACAAAAAGAGCACTTCAATTGGCAACTGGGTTAGCAACTGGGTTAGCAGCAGTAAACTCAAAACAAAATGTACCCACACTCAGAGTATCACCACACTATGGGGAATGGACCCTATTACAGGACACCACCCATGCGGAAGATGTGGAGTGTACAAACTCACCAGTAAAAGCAAATAAATAGACATAGGCACCAACAGAAAACAGCAGCAAAAGAATGTTGTCCAATTGCAACACCAACCACGTGATATACCTCATCAAATGCTCCTGCGGCTTACCATACGTGGAAAAAACAAACTAAAAAAATAAAATAGACAAGGCCCCAATGGTTAATATTTTATATTGAAGAACCATGGCTATGAGGATTTTACATGGACTGTACTGTAAGTCATAAAAGGCAACAACCAACTCCAAAAGGACGACAAACTTTTTAAGAGAGAGCAAGACATTATTTATACTATGAAAAGCGACTCCAAGAGACTGAATGAAGCACTGAGTGGCATAAAATAAAGAGCTAACTAACTACTACCACCCTATCAGGCCCATTAGCTCTCCAGACAACTATATCTCATAGCCCTAATACATATGCTACACCTGACAGCGAGTTACACCTTCTTCACCTATCAACTAGACCATTACAACTTCCCAATGGTTGGACTAATCATCGCCTTATTAAGTTACGTATCTACATTATCTAGATCGCATCTATACTAATATTCTAATGGCTGCTATCTTTGGATTTAGGGTCATAATCATCTTATTTATAATTTGCCATCATACACAATATGAAACATATATGGGTAATTAACTTTTTACTAGCTCCCAATACCATTGCAGTAGCTTCCCCACATTAGTAATTTACACATTGACTATCATTTAAAGATGGCGCTCCGCTCGATATCTAATAGATGAACACTAACAACGGACTCTGCCCGTCGCCTCACTACAAGCGGTTACATCCCCTAGGCAACCACATGCGTCTATCCGACACTAGGTGTGTGCTAGTTCTTGCTGTACCGAAGCTACGCCAATTACATTAAATATCTACTGTAATTACCCAGAAACCGAGATTACAAGATCGCTTGACTGATTTGGACAGCGCACTATCCCAGAGAGCTACAGATCCATGGATATAAGGTACTACCTTTATGCATTCGCTACAGCAGCCATAATCCATGTTACATGCAGTGGCTGTATAGTGCTCTTTAAAGACTGACAGAGGCCCTCATTACGACCCTGGCGGAATCCGCGGTGCTAAATGCACCGCGGAGCATGGCGGAAAGCCGCCGATAGCGCCATGGGGGTTGGCGGATTTACCACCCCATGCCGACCTTGGCGGAGCGGTAAATCCCCAATCCCCATTTTACCCTTCCCCATTCCCATTCTTGCCCCATAGGGTATAATGGGAGTGGGGAAGGAGTTAATTACGCCGCCGTAAAGTACGGCGGCGTAATTAACAACGAGGTCCCTTAGCGCCATGGTTTTCTCCGTCCGGTAAAACCAGGCGGAGAAAACCTCCATGGCGCTAAGGGAACTCGTAGTACGGCGGACGGGTCCGCCGCGATTAGCGCTGGCGGAAACCCACTCCGCCAGGGTCCTAATGAGGCCCAGAGACTTTATTCCCTCCCTGTCTCCTCATAGTGTATACATCGCTGACCCATAATCCACATGAGGGGGGCCTACGATGGTATTTTTCACCAGTTCATGTCCACTCCTAACCCCCAGCTAACGAGGGCATTCAGAAGGTTGGTACCTACATCTTTCCAATTTATCACGTTATCAGAACACCTTATCGTGTTATAACAGTGCTTATCCTTATAACGATACTCTCTACTTCACTTTAGAACCGTGACCGACATTTAACCCCACCACCTTCTGGAGCTACGGCCCAGAGTGAATACATGAGACACTGCCATTAGGTGGGTGTTACTTACCTTGCTCCCTAAATAATTCTAAATGTGTGTGGATCTCTACGTGAGTAGTGTATAGGCAGGTAGCACTATAGTTGAATTTGCGACATTAAAAGCATGACATGTATGCTTTTTTTGCAAATTGCCAGAGGCAAGACTAATAAAAAGTCTTCCCAACAATAAAAGCCAGTATTGTTCACCCCCACAGAATCAATTCACGTAAATACCTGTTACTTAGGCTCCATGTTCAATTTATGAACGGAAATAGACCACTAGCCCTTATAGCTTACACTATTTAATTTATTTTTATATTGACAGATCAAGAGTGAACAAAATACTTACCAAAGTTCGGTGATAGTTAAGTCACAGTGACACAAAGTGAATATATACAATGAAATCTCCTGATGAATATTCGCTAGAGAAAGAACAGAAACATGTTGAGACCATAACCTTTTGGACTAGCACATAGGAATCATACGAGTTAGAGTATAGAACATCAACCGATAACCAAGTTCTTAGATTCTTGAACCGGATACCACTAACTGTTCAAAACAAACCCACAACTTCCTGTGTCTGTAAATTAACAATTTCACCCTTGCAGACTGTTGAAGTACACTATCCAATAACTAATGCCTTGCTATTTTAATATATATGTATGTTTTACAGATTAATTGTGTTGTTACTATAATACATTTATTTTATACATGCTGATTGATTCATCAAAGATCTTTAAGTGTCTTGAACTGTCACCCTACCATCTCTATCTCAATATTATACGCTGTACGTATCTCCTCCCGGTAATAGATAGAGACAGCACTTACTTATTTTCTTAATTAGTGCAAACCGGGATTCCTTCATTATTTTCACTAATACATTAGTGCACAACATGGAGCTTGGCGTCAAGTAATCTTGGATTTCAGCCAATATGAGCTGTGTAGTTGCCATATCATGCCTTTGGGTTAGTACTTGCTGCATAGCCAGGTCATGAGGGTCCAAAATTGGCTTTCAGCTAGTCCAGCGGCTGGTCTTCAGATCCCACAGACGGATATTTCTTGGTGGTCTATTTTGTGAGTTTTTGTGTCTTCCCCACTGCAGATTTTCAATGTGCACCAAGTTAAATCTGCATATTTTGTCTGCATGCAGAGTTCACATATACACATATTGCTTTGTTTCAGTGGCAGACTGCTTTCTATGTCAATCTAACACTAAAATCCTCATTATACAAAGGGGGGACGGGTAGAAACCTAGCAGAGGCCATGAGTCTGCATGGATTTTGCCCCAATTACGCACATTTCGTAAGATTTTGAGCACATTTACTGTGTGCACAATGAAAATTGGTGTGCAGAAAAAACATGCAAATTCACTGTGTGTGCACATTAGAGATGTGATAAACCATCAACACATATTTGTGCATTTTTCCAAAGCATGCATGTGCAAGAATAAATGGTAAACCTCTTTTGACAATCAGGCGTATAGTCAATTTCATGACAGACACATTTATCTGTAAGGACGTTGTTAGAAAGAGAGTTGGTAATTGAATCAAGTTCTTGCAAAACAGGCCATTTCTTGGGGCGGGGTGGCTTAGGGCGCATGCCATTTGATGGTTCAGGATGAGCTGTTTCCAACCAGCACTTGAAGGTCTCTCTATGTTCCTGTTTGTCTGTTTTTAAAAATTTCCATTTCAAGTCCAATGAAAGAAACAGGAGGCTCTTTGGGCCTCATTACGAGTTTGGAGGTATTTGAGAGGTAAATCCTCTGAAATACCACCAAACTGATTTACAGTAACACCACTTGGTCAGGCGGAATTTCCACCTGATTACAAGTGGTGGTAGCGGTAAAAATCCCCATTTATTGTGGATCTGTTCGACCCAATGGGTCTTTTTTTGCAGAATTACCACGGCGAAATTACCACCGCTGTAATTCTGCCAATTCTGCAGATTCTTTGCCGTTGATTGGCAAGATTTACCTCCAGGGTTTTGCTGGAGGTAAATCTTCCACTCAAAGCCAAAACTCATAATTTGGCATCGTGGCAAAATTGGAGGTAAGTCAGTTACCTCCAGTTTTACCACTTACCGCCATACTCGTAATGAGCAGAGCATTTCAAGCAAGCATCAAGCATCAGGTAGTGGCAGTGGCAGTGGCAGCCATATGGCCTTTTGTTAGTAATTGGGAGTAAATATTGATAGTGTGATGTCCCCTAAGAGGTACGAACATGATTAGACATGGGAGAGGTGCATTTAGCTTCATGCTCAGTGACGAAATTACTACAAGCTGTTGATCTTATCATGCATTTTCTTCCACTGTGTGCCTTTATGTCTCTTCATGATGAGACAAATAAAGCAGCATCATAGCGTTTTGATCAACATGATTATATCATCATCATCAAAGTAAGTTTATTTGCATAAATCCATCAAACGTACAAGTAAAATACATACTAATAAATACATTTCTCTATAATAAATAGCATAGACATCAATCGATAGCACAACAAAATATGTCCATATTAATGATTTGACAATCAGACAGATTCAAGAAAGAGTGTCCAAACAGTGTTGCCTTGCAGTCCAGGCCTTCCTGAAGTAAGAGATAAATGACCATGCCATACAGAGTGCGTCTGCTTGCAGAAGAAAAACGAATGCAGGGCGACAATGTACACGTTTGTCTCGCCTCAGTAGAGGTATTATCGTCTGCTTTCCCAAGGCCAAATAATATGGACACGGCAAGGCAGACTACAGAAGGCTATCATCTGCTGATCTACAAGGGCATTCTGAGTCCTGCACGCAGGCTTGCCAGCTGGCTGTGTTGCTCTCAGCAGTAGGACATCAAATCGGGCTCTCGTTACAATCCAGCGATCTACTGGCGTGTTGCTATACATCAGGTAGGGCTGTAAGGAGTTCACATTAGTCATAATGGCGTGTTTCCGGTTAGAGGGCAGTGAGAGTTCGATCGATTCCCGTCTCTCCTCAACCAGAGAGCAAACATCCTTTTTTATGGGCATTCCTTCCACTGGTTCAACAAATCAGCCGCTAGGAAGAGGCTAAGACCATTTACCTGGGTCATACAGCCATGAATGAAGGAATGTTGTGTCAGACATCTCTTCGGACGAGGTCCTGGGGGATGTCTTGTGTTACCCTTGCCTTCGGATTTGACCAAATGACGAGCCAATGTAGTAATGGGGCCCGATACCATTAATCTGACAGATATTGGGCTCTGGGGTTGGCCTGCACGACATACATAGGTGCCGAGCATGGCAGGCTGAGCAGTTTCTTAAAACATTTGTTTTCCAGAGTCTGGACTACAAGCGGTTTGAATTATATATCTATTTATATTTTTGCATCATGGTTCATCATGTGATTTGTGTACTCTCTAAATCGTTTTTGTTATGCGAAAGATTATTTTGCTACCGGGAAGGCAAACATTAAGACACGATTGTCGCATCTAGAACTGGTGAGATGTGCGATCAAGTGCCTAATTTACAGATCATGCTCTAATTCTAGCTTGACCAATTAACGAACGCGTATTACACTGGGCAACTCATTTAATCTCAATGTCACGGCCTGCCAAAATTGTGAGACGCTAGAATCGATGCAATTCACAATTGTCATTATTCTAAAAAAAAAAATCCTTACTCATGGTTTGCTACGCTACGGGTTCTGGGTGCTGTAAATGTTTTCTTTGTTGCTGCGTATTCAGCCTACAAAGAAATGTTTGCTGTTTCCAAATGTGAGCGTCAGGCTGAGGTCTGGGTTACTTATGCTCATCGCAGGGGAGATTCAGAAGATTAAAACTGATGAAACATATTCGCAGGGTTTGATGGCTGGAGAGAGGCTATTGGCTCCGGTTATACTTTCAACTGAGCTCAAGATGATTGAAAAAAAGAACACGGAGCAGCAATGGACGCATTTGCGCCAGCAGCAGAATCTAGACGCGTTGAAAGCGAGTACTATCGTGCAATATTGTTGTATACTTCCTTTGTCAACTTACTACTTTTAAGTAATTTAATTCCTGTAAAATGAGAGAAGGCAGCACAACAATGAGTGCACAGGTGATAGAATGCAGTAAGACATCTTCTTTATTCCATGCCTGAGTTGGCACTGCCTCCATTCGTACTGAGTACTTCCTATACGTCACTTCCCATACTAGGGGTCACCTCTGTCCATGCACACATAATATTGTGAGGAGAATAGATAATGTTTTTAATACTGTTGGACAGAGGCACAGCCAGGATTGTCTAACAAATGGGCCTGATGCTAACGTAGTTGGTCCCACTGTACTGACAGAAATATCTGTAAATGCCCACACAGTGCTGCTGAGTGGGCATTTACAGATTTTGGGTGGGCCTTGCCCCTCAGGCCCTATCCTGCCTACGCCTCTGCTGTTGGAGCACGTTGCAGTAAAAGGTTTTTTTGAAATGGGGATGGCGGTATTCTAGTCTTTTTACTGTTGAGGCAATGTTCTCTGGAAACTGCCCTTTTTCAAACGTTGCCCCTGCTTGTAAATACAACTGTAGGCATTGCATGGCCATGAACCCTTGGTTAAGTCTTACAACTCTGAAGGGAGCGTGGGCGACCTCCAGCTGCACTCACGATACCCGAGGCTGTCTCTGTTTCCTCTCTGGCTGCTGGCCCAATATGTCATCCCAGAGCACAGGAGCTTCCGAGAAGGTTTCGCAGGTTGACACTTGGCCAACAACAGAAGTCCTTCCTCTAATCACGAGATTGACATTGCTGCTGCACGGAAAAATAAATTAATATTTCATGGCAAAATATGTTTGCCGAAAGAGTTGCAGTGCAAAACCGATTAAAGCGGTCCACTAGTATGTCAGGGTGATCCCCCCGCTCTGTGACAGCAGCAACGTTAGCAGGGTCACGTCTTGCGCAGTATGACACTGGATGCCTTTTCAGGAGGCCTACAATAAAATGAAAAGGTGGCTCGTGTTTCTTCTGGATGTAATAACTCAGGAGACAATTACTGCTGAGCTTGTCGGGTTTCCAGAGGGTCCCATGCATAATTGATCAGTTCTCTTGGATGTGAAGCAAGGCAGCAGCACCAGAAAGCTTGGCCGTTCAGAGCAGGTTCATTGCACTGACACAGGCAGTGTCATGTCATTCATTCTGCACTTCAACAATACTGGCAGGTAGTGCAGGACGTTAATGGCACATAATGACCCTGACCCAGCTCTCCTACCAGTAAAACCTTCTTTAACAGCACCCATCCTTTGTGCAATAATACAAGCTTTCTTAATAACCTGTCCAATCTACATATAGAATTATAGATGGGTAGATATCAACTATGGAGATGTATTCCACAAAGGGTTTTGAGGGATATCTGATAGTCAACGAGAGCGAAGCTCGATTTGTCCATGATATCACTGGGAACCACGCATCCCTTTTCTACTTCCTGCACCGATTTCCTATACCAGCAATACAGAGGGTGACAAAGAAGGCAGGAGTTAACTATATGAAACATAAAAATTTCCAACCATGAAATAGATTCCCAGCATTGTAGTAACCCAAAGGGGATTGATGGTCAGTCCAGACACAGACCTGTGGGGCTGTGAGCCTCTTGCTTAGAAAGTCCAGTAAGCTTAATTGTACATGTATACATTATTTATTCGTTTCCAGATACTCTTCATCTATATAAAGTCGAGACCACCCATGGGCCATCCTCAAGCACTCCAGCTCATACCCCCAACTGACATGTTAAGGAGGACTCAGAGTTGCAATAGCATACAAAACAATAATCAAAAACACTCAAACTGCATGGAATAAATAGCTCTCAGGTTTACAATGAGTGAGAGCAGCTTATACATCAAAAACACGTCATCGATGGCATCATATTACAATATAAATTACAAAACTTATGAATACCTTTGGCTAACATTATAAACTACATATATAATATTTAGGTGTTTGTTCTATGATTGGATTAGACATAACTGATGGCTCCTCCTAGGCCCAACCTACTTTAGATAAAACATTCAATACATCATCACATTAATACTTTATTGGCTGGCGCTGTTCATTATTGGAGGTGTGTTGAGAGGGATTTTTATTGGTTAGCCATTTACTCACCAACCTTGCACACTTTGACGAGATGTAAAGATATGAGGGAGCCATAGGGGGTGGGGAAGAGGAGTCCATGGTCTTATATAATTCCAATTAAAAGTATTCCCCATCCTTTCCCGGCCATGCACCATATCTGCCCCTTTGTACTTGGCCTTGTATATCATCTTGTATCTCTGGGCGTGCTAGGGAGTCCTGCAGGTGTCTAATCTTTACTTGGCTCATAATGAATAACCAGTGTTCTTCATGTCCTGATCACATGTTAGCGGACCGTGCTGGGGATGCTTTTCCACCTAATTACTGAGGTTTCAGCAAATTGTAACATGCATGCTGTATTAATTTTGACTGCTTGGGACCCCCATTTGTCTATTCTCTATGGAGTCTTTTGGCATGTTGTTCTCATGCACCAGGGCATCAATGGATGTCTGTGCTCCAATTAATTCAATTAACTTGGAAAGCTGCTGCTTTTGTCTTGGGAGCTGTCATCTCATCCCTGGGTTTTGCACACCCACTACTCCCTTCCATGCGTCTGACCTTGGCATGTGCTACAGATTGCTGTCTGGACAGCTTCAGGCTGCTAACATAAATGTGCTTTATGTATTTAGCATCTCATCCAAGGCCTTGATAACTTCTAGGCCTGCTGAGGCCTCTGTGCTAGTAAAATGGCCGTACTCCCGTGCTTCTCACCTCCATGCTGACAACCTATCTTGGTGTTAGTTTATTTAATATTTACCTTGTGCATCTGCCATATGTTGGCGTACTTGCCCATGTATTCTGCATCTATCGGGCCTATGATTTCATCTGCCCAATCAGTATAGTAAGTCCCTCTGTTGGTATTCTGGAATCCTCCTCCCTTCTGTGTTATATACAGCATACTACTTGTGCCTTCTGCTATTTAACTACGATTTCCTACTCAGTGTCGCGCAACCTAAACTAATTCTTTATGGCAGAAGCATATACATTGATTGTTCAAGGCATTGTTTCATGAAATTTATCTTAGTTTTTCTTGCCTCCCACCCCTAGACTCTTGAAGCAGTACGGCTGCCTCAGCTGGTATCGCTTCTCACCTGTACGGTACTGGTGAGGAGTAAGGGTAGGAGCTGGCACTTGTATATTTATCAGATTAAGGGCAGCAGGTGATACCTAAATATTCATCTGCCCCATTACAGACACATTCTTAGCATTCATTTTCAAGCACTCATCATCATTCACCTCAGATGTCAGTCATCCACATGCATAAACATTCTATCAGCTTTCACAGATGGGAAGCAGGACAGGACAACATTCATCAAGTTACTACATCTCCTTCCTGACAATAATCACAAAGTCCATCAACATAACAACCATGTAACATTCAACCCGGTCGTCGAGGCTACAAACGTTCTAATGAGTGGGTGGACACTGGTCCATATACCCAATCGATATCCTGTGCAGAAATATTATCAAGAGTATGGGCTAACAACAAATGAGTAACCTCCGGTTGCCAAACAAATGGACTAGAATGCACCTGCCTGAGAGTTACAGAGTCTGGCATGTCGACCCAGGCATCCCACATTCAAACTTCACTAATATGCTCCTTCCCGAGTGGTGTCGCAGAGCCTCCAATGTGACACGAGGCATGTCATTATATGACAGCTTTCTATTATCCATCAAAGAAAAACAAGCAAAGCAACCACTTCACCAATAGGTAATGCCTGTAGAGCCAGGAAAATAAACCTATCAAACTGCTCTTCAACACTGACACTCTGGACTAGGTTCAAAGGAAACCATGTAAACTGCTAGTCTTATCTAGACACCATGTGGCCATGACCGATACACTTCACATTTCCAAATGCCACACAAGTACCCAGGTTGCAAACACCCAGCTATTAGACACATCCACAAGTATCGTAGCAACCATACGGTCAATATCCTACATGCACCAGTAGCATGTACAGGAGCACCAGAGACTCAAAACAACAATGAGGTGCCAACAAGCACGTAGTACCTCCTGCAGAAGTACTTGCATAAAATGAGCAGTATCTACATGACCAAAACATACCTATAAACTAAATGCATACAATGGTGAACTCTAACAGCAGCGTCTAAAGTCTGGACTGTCCAAAATATTCTGTATCCTTTTGAGCAAAAGATTTCTATTTTGAGGCCTGTACCTAAGGCCTGTACCTGATATATTACTTACAGTGTTTTCCCTAAACACATTTCCATGAATTAATCATACCACTAAAGGTGCTATAACTAAGCACATTTCCCTTTTTCTGTGAGTCCTTTACCCACAAGGGACATCTAGAATATACTTCCTAGATTTCTATATCCAAACACATATCCTATAATTATTAACATTTTACAGCATAAATACATTTCCTATAGGTCTATACCTAAGACCAAAATAGGAATACCTTACTCAGGGGCCTATACCTAGACCTACATTAATGACATTACAATAGCTGCTAACCTGTTCTTTAAGGCGACAACATATAACATGCAGTTCAAATCATGACAACAGCCTTGGAACATCTAGTGTGTCTAAAACTGGTGGGTGAACACCTAACCCTCCAACCATTTTCTCCAAAGTAAGGATGAAAACCTAAGACCACAAATTGTAAAATAGCCTAAAACTCTTAAGACACCAAGAACACGTAATCTGACTGTGAGGCATTGGTCATACACACACAAGCTAGCCATGAAACATAAAACAGCCTACTGCAAAATATAAATAGCCGAAACCTCCTAAAACACTAATAACACATAACCTGAACCTGCAGCATCAGTAATACTGTAGAAAGGCAGATGCACATGTCATTTATAGAGCCCATCCCATCACCTCCATTATATTGGAAGAAAAGCAAGAGAACACTCTGCATGACACCTGGTATCATCCCAATACCACATTGAAGGTATGAGAGACAGTATGCACTCAGACAACCGTATCAAATGTACCCTCGAAGTGATGTCGTAGACATGAGTCTGCAGACAACACTGGACGTAGAAGAACTATAAGTAAAGTCTGACAGGTGTGAAGTGACGTCATGAAGAAGAGAAGACATGTGGGCGCACTAAACCTAATGTATGGATATCTAGAGAATGAAGATGTAACTACAGTGACGAAGTAAACATATATGTGAATATGAAGAAAAACATATACAATTATAAGATAAGTAACAAGAGACACAGTAGATGTCTATACGTAGAAACACAAGATAGATAAGACCATGTAGAATCTTGCTAAAGTAGGAAATATAGCGTGAGTAAAGCAGTCGTGCTGAAAAAATGGACGTGGGCATCGTATAAAAGTGAGAAGGCTCGAGAGGAGAAAGACTAAGGCTGCAGATCTGACAGGCACTGGTATACAGATTTGTGCAAGAACAAAATGATATTTGTTTGGCTCAGAATCAAGGATGCGGCAGCAGGAAACAAATACAAGGTACAAAAGGAGTCGAAGAGGATAAGCTACATACGCAGGAAATATTTCTCTTAGATTAAGTAAAGGAGTAAATAATTGTGAGTGCCAAGTATTGAACAATCAACGATGCAGAAAGCACATGCAAGACGGTACAAAAAGGCCTCAAGAGGGAAAGGAGACTAATAGCACCCAATATATTTGAATCAAATAGCCTTAAATAAAAGGACAGAATGGACAAAGTCATGGTCTCCTCACACATGGTACAAGACCAGACAACAAGGCCTATTCATAAAGCTGCAGATGATGATAGCAATGTAACTTCACTCCCTTCAAAGTTTAGAGGAAGAGAACAGTCAGCAAGGTCAACTACAGAGAAGAAGCCTTGGCTCAGGGTCTAACTGATGAGAGATTGTAGGCTGATTAGCTGAGGAGGGCAGTTGTCTGACGTTGTTCCCTTGCACCTGGGTTTCGTTGCATACATGCTGCTAACGAGCCCAATGTCCAAGGTTGCCAACCAATCATGAGGGCCTATGTAATGGTGGACCATACATTATTGCAGAAGCCTATCCACTGCAGTTGTTTTGCTATTAAGAGTATTTTATGTAGTTAGAGGTTGTTCGAGGCATGTCTACCAGATAAGGGGCAGCCAATGATGATACTAACACTTATATAAACTAAATGTATATATGTTCCCTTAATCAATCCCTCCACCCGGTAGGGTTTTTACTGTTTGCCATGTAGGATGACATCATAGCTGGCGTACATTGAAGTATAAAACCTATTGTGTAAATTAAATGCATTGAGAGTGTGTGAGCTGCAATTTGTTTGTTCTCTAGGTTTCCCTACTTTATGGAATTTATAATAAAGTAGTATTTTGCCATATTCTTTGAGTATGTCTGGTTATTTGGGCCTGAGATCATGTATTTGGTAATGCCATTCGGCACTTGGAACGCTCCAGGTGCTGCTGCACAATACACACACATGTTAGCTCCACATGCCTACCCTACACAGATGAGGACATGAAACGGATGCATAACAATGGACAAGCTAGATGTTTTTGTGCAACAATGACTGCGCTGCCCGGGACATAGTCAGTGCAATATAGTCCGAATGTCTGGTCAAGTTCCCAGAACGGCATCTAGAAAGGTAATGATTTTATAGCACATGTCCTAACAGTGGAGAGGGCACCAAAGGGCCAGTGCAAGCACTAGGCAAACTAGGTGGCTGCATATGGTGCTGGCCAGCAGGGGGTGCTAAAAAGCAGGTTTTCCCTCTGCTTTCAAGAATTTCAACCAATCTCAATTAAAGTATCTACATGATGTCCTCCTAGAATTGGGGATGTCCTGTTGCCAATCACTGTGCTCACATTTCTAGGTGTCTCTAACATGGCAGTGGAAGCAGGGCTATTGCCTGTTGGTACATATTTTGGAGCAGCATTGTACATGGGCTGGCTCAAATAAAAGAATGGAGGACTAGAAAAAAGAAATGTTGATAAAGCAATATGGTCAGGGGCCTGGGCATTCACGCCAGGCTAGTCAAGAGTCATGGTAGACCTTCCTAGAACTTCTTTTGGCAGAGCATGGGTCAGGCGAAGTACACGTTAGTGGTAGGAGCAGTGGGAGATGGGGTGGGTGCAGGGCAGACGCGGAGGTAGCTTTTGGTGCCGGGGGCAGATAATAGGCTACCAGTGGGAGGCTCGAGGTGCACTGGGCACCAGAGGATGTGAGGGGGGCTACCACCACCCAGAGCTAGCAGAAATGGTACTAAAACTACTGACAGCTACTAAAAACCCTCTTACTTTCAGTGACTCGAGCAGTAGTTTCTGCGACTCTCTTTAAGGGTGGAGGTGGAGCCAGGGCAGAGGCAGAGATATGGCAAGCAAAGCCAGTGGTAGTTCCACTTCTAAATCAGGCATGCTTGCAGAGTGCTAGTGGGTTTACGGGAATGAAGCAATAGCCTCCTTCCAACAATCTTTAATAGGCGCCTATTGTATGTTATTAAAAAGGCTCACAATAGCCCTGAAAACTGGCCAAGAGAGGCACATGGGTGTGGGTATGGGGTGGGCGAGTACGGGGGCCAGAGTATGGGAAGTGGATATCTAAGGGTTATCATTTTCAATTATATTGATATCATAGATTTTACCTATTTATATTGATAATCCTTCATGGTCTAGTAATAGTTTCTACTCCAGCCTGTATATTATATATTATGTGTGTAAGAGAGAGTGATTTAATTTTACCTTGTTATGAAAAGATCTAAAACACGATGGAGAAACTCCAGCTTCTGAACGTGGTGGGCAAGTCATGCATGTGAAGTGTTGAGGACACATGTGGGATGAGAGGACTGTACAGTCAGGATACATGGGATTGGTAGTGGGGGCTGCAAAATTATCTTTCACCTCGGGTGTCAAAGCTCCTTGCACCAGCCCTGCGGCATCATCCATAACTAAATTGAAGCAAGCTCCTGGATACCAAAGTTGCGTTCTGCTCCTGCAAGTGTACTCCCCAACACTGTTTACTGCTCCCTGACGGCACACTGTAGATGCTCATTCCAGTCGCGGCTCACTCTTGAAGAAAGAAAAGCACCCTATTGTCTCTCATGTGACGTGGAGAGCACATATGTCTGTGCGTTCTAGGGATGAGCAGACAAATAGACGTTACTGATGGCTACAGCGTTCATTGACATCATCATTCCATCGGATTTGCTAAGCAAGGCAAAGCTCCCAGCTGCCCCCCTGCCAGTGCTGTGGTGTTGTACTTGCATCCACCTACCCGCACCACCCATGCCTGTCACAGGCCTGCCAGAATCGGTGGGACACCACACTAATTGCCACTCCTTGAGGATCACTTTGGAGGGTTGCCCAGAGCAATGCCATAGGTTAAGATTAATTCTAAACCTTCCAGCCATCACCTCTTTTGTTTTGCTGTGCCACCGCCATTGCAGACAAGAGGTTACTGTTCTAGTGAACAGTTAGGATCATTTTCTATTTTTTGGTGTTCTATTTTGTGCTGCTCCCCCACCATTGCTCTCCTTTCTTGTATCTTTTTGTCCTTGTAATCCATGGGGTTTTGTCCAGTCGTCGCTAAATGTTGTAACCAAAAGCCAATTCATGGTGAGTCGAGACCACAGACCAGTTATTAGCCTCTTGGTTAGAAAGTCCAAGTAAGCTTTATTGTAAGTTTATACATTAGTTAATAGGTTCCAGTTACTCTTAAACTAAATACCATAGAGACCATCCGCAGGCCATCCTCATGCAGTCCAGCTCTGACCCCGAACTGACACATTTAGAACATTCACACTCAACATTCTCCTGAGCTGTCAGTCACACACATGCATCAAGTTTCTATCAACATTCACAGATGGCCAGCAGGACAAGACAACATTCACCAAGTCGCTACGGGCATCCTGCCCTGAAGCCCATCACACTTCAGTAATTACCTACAGAACCCAAAAGGAAGAAATATACCTGTCCTCCTGTCACCCACCCCAGCCTCCCTTTCCTCCAACACCTCTCTCCCAACTAATAGGGACCGCGCAAGAGCAGGGGCTCTCTGCCTAATGTTTTGCCCGCGCTTCAGCTCCTGAGCTGGGAAGGTCTGGAGCACCCTTTGTCAGTGCAGAAGATAGCTTTGTCAGAGGAGGTCCTCTCACTGAGACAGGCGAGTTGCGGTTCGGCCTACATTCTAGGACCCCATTCTAGGAATTTCTTCACTCTGCTAGTGGTCATCCCTTGTGCCCAGAGCCCACATTCCCTCCATATAGGAGGATTTAATGTGACTAAACGGTGAAGCTATGAGCCTTCGACTTAATTTATCATAGCCTTTCTGTTCCTACTCCATTCAGCAGCAGAGTTGGAACTGCTAAGTGGACGAGGAGCTCTGAGTCAGGTGGCATGGATGCAACATTTGTGTAATGTTCTGTAGACCCAACTTCAAACACCATCTAAGGTCACTGCCATTGCCTCCCTCCGTATAACGGCACACCAGCTCTCTGGATCTCTGAGAAAACTGGATGTAAACACAATTACTTCACACTCATTCTGGCACATGCGTGATAACACTGCACCCTGACACACATTACTTGCATCCACAGTAGGTATGTTCTTGCACCACACATACCACACGTTGAACATCCCAAAGAAGGGTGTGGTATCAATAACTATTTTCAAGCCAAATAACTCAACTTGACATTCCTCTACTGAGCCTTACCTTGTGCCCTACTTCATGAAAGCCTGCATGTTCACTGCCCTTAACACATATGTAGTAATAACTTTAGCATATCAAGCCATCCTGAGAGACTTGTCTTTTATCGAAGGACATAACCGGACTTTGTCTAGACCTTATATCCCATTAATTAATCATATGATCCAAATATCTGGCGCTGCACACATTAGTCTGGCGCGTTGATCATTTCATGGTAAGACCCCTTACCTTCAAAATCCACAACTATCATGAACTGAGTCTGTTCTCTTCTTTAAACACACCAAACGCCACAATATTGTCCAGAAACCAACACACAACGGCCAAACCACCAAGTAACTTCTGCAAGTGGTGCTGGACCACAGTTGACTCAGATTCTAACGAAATGGCGTGCTGCAAATATGACAAGCGCAGAAGGGTGTAACAAAGAACGTAATCCTTAATGCAGGTTTATCTGGTCATAGGTCTACAAAAGTATGAATGCAATACACCAGTTCACTGGCCCCATGATATTGAGGAATTTCATAATATAAGGTAGTCTCGGGAGGATTGCTCAGGGGCAACGTGCTCGCCTTGGAAGCAAGACTACATGGAGCACCACAGGTTCGATCCCCGGGTCAGCGCTTAGAAACCTCTGGGTATTAAGCGCGTTATAAATAACCTATCATATCAATCCATGCTTGTCCACCCATGTATTGCATTTAGTTCCCTGAGGTCCACAAAACATGGTTTCCAATTTACAATTAAGTACCCCAGTGTGCATGCCCAATGGACCATGCAAGACCCAGGGCCTTTTGCTGACTGCATGAATGTGCTCTGCACCTCCACGTACATTCTGAAGCCCTGAGGCATTAAGCTGGAGGTGCTCCAGCCCCACCACAAATGAGCAGAAACCAAAAAGCTCTCCCTGCTTTCTTGTTTCCGTTTTATACTGTGCAGGAGCCAAAGGGCTGTCATAAGAACCTGCAGGTAAGATAAAAAGTAGGTATGTTTGTGTGTGAATGGGTGCACAGAAGGGTGTGTGTAAGTGTGCATGTGAATCAGAGAGTGTATGTTGTTTGGGTGTTTGGGTGAATGTGAGTGTATTCATGCTGTACAGGTGTTTGGGTGAATGTATATGAATATTATTAATGCATTTGCTTGTGTGTGTGCTGGGAAGTGGGCCTCTGATTTAAAGATTTGGGAGTTACATGTGTGCAGTGGCAGCCACTCTTGACATCTTTCATTACTTTGGCATGGCATCTTTTACTGGAGATCAGGGGTAAAGCCACTGTGATGAGTGGTTTTATGTGCCATACTGGCCTACATTGGTCAGTCTGGACAGGTTTTATCGCTGTGGCATGGCATATTATACTGGCAAAGCCAGAAGGAGGACATTCCTATATTGTAACACTGGCATATATTGGTGCAACCAGCATGGACATGTATGGGCACAACTAGTATGAAAAGTTAATTATTTTGGCATATATAGGGGGAAAAGGCATCATGAAAATGTATTGGAAGATGCTGCTGTGTACTGCTGCTGACTTGCTGCTGACTTGCTGCTGACTTGCATCTATTGGATTGCTACATATGTTAACCTGCAAAACCGATTTCAAACTGTCTGGCGTTATACCCAACTTTTCACATAAAGCGTGCTGTACAATGTTCCATTTTAGCGCATTATTTGTAAAAAAAATTAACTTGGTAAGAGAAACTCTCTCCCCTGAACCCTCCTTGATTGGTTCAGGCTCCCCCCTCTATGCTTGAGTTCTCCCACATACGTCAGAAACATTCACGCCCCTCTAATAAAAAAGTTCACCAGCTGCCACTGCCTTTTAACAGAACCAGCATCTTGATGTTTTGCCCGACATATTCCTGAGTAGGTAACTTGTTATACATACAAAGTACTATCTTGCTGCAATTTCTAGACATCTCTATGGAAAGCACTAGTTAGCAATCCACAAACTCTCCTGCATCTGTCAGCTCTCAATTCTCAACATAAGTTTGTCAAACATGTGCTCCCCATTGACAACAATCATCACACTGCTCAATGCCCCAGGTGTCCTGCTCCCCTGGCTGATTTCATACAGGTATTTTCGGCTTGTGCATAACTTGCTGTTTTTTAGGAAATGTGAATGGAAAACTGCTTCATAACAAGCATCTCAGCCTGCCCATTGCCTGCTAAATATCTGCCTGGTGATATTGGCAAGGCTGCTGCCATTGCATGCAGGTACTTACACCGTGCTTGCTTGATTGAGAAGCATGCATTGTTAAGCATTGGCATTCATGCCAACATACCCATTACAGTAGAGAGATGCTAGACCAGGCCTGGTTTTAACTTTACATTCTGAGGCTAGTAGTGTTTGGTTTATAATGTGTAAATCCAGATATACAGGTCCCAGATTGCGAAGTTAAAACCAAGACTAGACAACAATCTCCCAAGTGCAATAGGACAAGATGGCATATATGCCTTGGCTATTGAAGTGCCCATAATACCATTCTGAATGGCTCAGGGAATTGGCATTTGGGAATTATTTGGAAGAAAGGTATTCATGTATGATTTTCCCTAGACAACGACCTTTAGGCTATATGGGTGGGTCTCCGGAATCCTTTAATGCACCCTCAGGTTTCTTCTTAGGAGTTTGTGCCACCATCTACCTGTGATCACATATCTCTTTTGTACTCTGTCTGTAACCATTTCTTTTTAAGGACTTTATTGGGATCTTCTGGTCCTATGAGATAACACAACATATTCTGCAATTACATTAAATGTTTGGAGGGTTGTGTCTTGCTTTAAAATAAGCACAGGGTGATTTAGCAGTTTGTTTCTCAAACCCCCATACTTTGGTCTGTGTTGGGGAAGTCTGACAGAAAAATGTGGTTAATTGAAGAATTTGGGATTTCAGAGGCCCCCCAGCACCCTCCTCCTCCATTTAAAGGCCTGTGCTGAGGAAGCTGGACAGCAAAAAGGGGTATGATTTGAGAATTTTAGATTTCAGACCCCCATCCACTTAAAAGCCTGTTTAGGGATTTATTTATAGTTTAGGGACAAAGACACCCCTCTTTCTAAAGAAGTTGGTGTCAGGACAAAGAGGATCGCCTAATTAAATTACAGTCTATAGTTTTCAGCACACACCGGGAATGAGCTTTGTTAATTTCGAATTTTAACAAAAATCACCCTGTGGTGTTCTGCCAAGGGGAATTAATTAAATTCATATTTTTAGCTTGGGATGTACACAGTTTTGCCACCCGCCCACTACAATGGGAAAGGATTTAAGGCAAGCAGACTCCCCCACCAATTGGTTTCACAAGGCTCAGCTCTACTTACATAGAAAATCGCTGTTTAAAGTTCAGGAAAACCAGCTGCATTTCAGGTCCCTCTTGGAGGATAGGCCAGGGGTCTGGCCACTCCACTCTCAAAGATGGCCCCCAGCACTCCACCATAGGAACCAGTCAGAGGACCCATTCAGCTTTTAGGCCTCAATAGCAATAGACAGCTCCACCCAGATGCAATCTCCTTTGGGGATTCCCTGCGGCTGTCAGATGGTAAATTTCAGCACCTCTCCCCTTCCTCATAGTGCTTTCACTTTATATAGCAGCGATGACACCATCAAGTTCACAGTCTTGGGAATACCCTGCAAGAGGTCTCACAAATAGGATTAGACAGTTACCCTTCTCTCTCCTCCCAACTCCAGCCCATCTCTAAGGATTGGTTTAGGAGTATGGAGCAGACATATGGCAATTCCTATTTATAATCGCCATTTGTTCTCATGTCAATTTTACTGAAAAAACTAGTCATTTATCAAAACCTTTGTGATTTACTCGTATCTGCCATAATATATATTTTTTCAGATACAGCTAATCAGGGGGAATTTAATAAAACAACAGCCAGGTCTGCACCATGTGGCATGGCTGTTTGGCAATTTTCTACTGTTTTTACAAAAAGCATAATCGTTAGGAACATGCAAATATATTATCCATATTCCTAATTTTACCTTCCACCCTTTCGCCAAATCTCAAATTTTGAACATTTTCAGATCAGCCGGAAACCCATCTTAGATAGCCATTACAGTTCCCTGAGTAACAGTTGGAATTGTATATCACCACAATCACCTGGAAATTATGTAAAAAATGAAAGATACATGTAATCAGTATGACATATGGTTGCTGAGAAAAAGGCCTAAGTTATAATAGTGCATTTTTTGTAAATCTTCATGTTGGGCAAATTGTAGCTCTCCTGCCTCCAGGCCATTTGCCTCTCTGGGCCAGTGGTTTTATTAGTCTCCTTGAAGTTGGTTGTTTGAATTCAGAGTTCAGTCTTGATTGCAACCCCTGTTTTCACACCTCCCCCCTACATTCCGGACATACTCCAGCCAAAGGAAATTATCCTGCAGAGACAGCAAGTCTAAAGAAAGTTTGTTTTCCAACACCCCTCAGGCATGACCCATTGTATTGCAGTTGTAAACAGTTGGGATTGATTGATTGATTGATTTTTTATTTGTATAGCGCCTATACACAATGTGTTTCAAAGCGCTTCAAGGAGGGAGGGAACATGGGAGAATACAGTTACATTCTTAAAAGGTCCTTGAAACAATTTAGAATGTGAGAATAACTATCATATCATAACAGATAGTACAAGTGCGTGAAAAATATTAAGGGAGAAGTGAGGGAGGGAAAAAAAGGAGACAAAACTAGCAGTAGCATTACTATGCCTGACAGCAATTGTTGCAGTACAAGAGTGACACGAGGAGGGGGAGGAGAGGAGGAGGGGAGGAGGGGTGAGAAGGGAAGAGGAGAGGAACAAAATAAATGACTATCTGATCAAGGTTGTACTGGGGGGATGGAGGAGAGGACAAGGAGGGCAAAGGGGAGACAGACAAGCTCATATCGTGGTCAGGGGACAATAGAAAGGTAGTTCATAGGCAATAGAAAGGAAAAGGGAGGGGGGAGAGGATGATAACTGCAGAGGGCAGGCAACTACAAATTACTATGCCTGACGACACTTGGGGTAGTGCCAACCATAAACAGGAACAAGGAGTGGGAGAGGAGGAGGGTAGGATAGGGCAAGCTGGTAAATAACGAGCAGCTACAATTACTATGCCAGACGGCAATTGGAGTAGTGCCAGAGTAGGAGGTAGAGATGGGGTAAGGGAAGGGAGGGGGAGGATGGAGGGAGGGGAGAAGAGGGGGGAAAGCCCAGGATGGGTAGAGAGCACCCTGATTGACAAGGGGCAAGGGGGGGCAAACTGGTAGACACAGGGACATAAGGTAGACACGGGGGCATGGAGGGCACATAGGTTGACATAGGGGCAAAGGGGGCACATAGGTGGCAAGGGGGGCACATAGGTTGACACAGGGGCATGGATGGCACATAGGCTGACACGGAGGCATGGGGGGCACATAGGTTGACACAGGGGCATGGATGGCACATAGGCTGACACGGAGGCATGGGGGGCACATAGGTTGACACGGGGGCACAAAGGTTGCCACGGGGGCATGGGGGCACATAGGTTGACACGGGGGCATGGGGGGCACATAGGTTGACATGGGGCAATGGGGGGGAAAAGGGGGCACATAGGTTGACACGGGGGCATGGGGGGCACATAGTTTGACACAGGGGCAGGGGGGCACATAGGTGGCAATGGGGGCACATAGTTTGACACAGGGGCATGGGGGGGCACATAGGTTGACACGGGGGCATGGGGGGCGCATAGGTTGACACAGGGAATGGGGGCATCGGGGGGCACAAAGGTTAACACAGGGGCATGGGAGTTCTGGGGGGCACGTAGGTTGACACGGTGGCATGGGGGGCACATAGGTTAACACAGGGGCATGGGGGCACATAGGTTGACATGGGGACATGGAGGGCACATAGGTGGCAAGGGGGGCACTTTGGTTGACGCAGGGGGGGCACATAGGTGGCAAGGGGGGCACATAGGTTGACACAGGGGCATGGGGGGCTTGGAATGGCCTAAACAGGCATGGAGTCATGGGAAAATTACAATTAAAAGTCAATTTAGTCCCAGTGCGAAGTGATGTAAACGAAACATGGTCACTCGTAATAGCGGTATTATGTCCTCATATTGTAGCATTCCTTACCCCCAGCAAATGTGCATCATGATGTTGGTCCGGGCACGATGGAGGGCCGGAGGGCAGAGGGAAGAAGGCTCCATCAGGGTGAAAATGCACAAACCAGGCTTTCAGTGGGGGATTTCTTTGGCCCTCAGTACGACCCAGGCGTTGGACCATGGTGCTATTAGCACCATGGTCCATGCCGGTAACTTACCGACTCCGCCATGGCGGAATGGGGAATTACCGCCCCATTCCGAGGTTGGCGGGGCGGTAATTCCCCATGCCGCCATGGCCCTTCCCCATTCCCATTTTTGCCCCATAGGGCTCAATGGGAATGGGGAAGGTGCTAAGTACGGTGCCGCAAATTGCGGCACCATACTTAGCACCAAGGTCCCTTTGCGGGTTGGTTTTTTAACGCCTGCTAAAAGCTAAGCTAAGGTGCCAACCGCAAAGGGACCTCGTAATCAGGCGTTAAGGGTTTAAAGGCGCCGCCACCTTTTTACGGCGCTGTTAACCCCTTAACGCCTGGGTTGTAATGAGGGCCTGTGTGTTTTCAGGGTCCACTTTTCTTTTTTCACTGAAAGTACAGGGCTGTTTCTTTAAAATACACATTTTATTATTATCCGCTGTTTGTTTTTCTGCTGAGAAGTGGGTCTGAATTGTGACAGTGTACCCTCTTTTGATGGGTGACAGTTGCATTGAGAAATGATGCGTTTATTGCTCAATCGACAATGTGATGTGCTTTTCCAATCTGCACTTGGATTACATTTTTGTTTTCGCTTTCTAAGGATTTCCATTGCAAAAAGACACCCACATAGTCTGCCCAAATAGGCCCAATTTTGCGTGCAGGTTTCTGAATGCTGGAAGGTAATTTCCTGTGGGCCTTCAGTTACATGGGTTAGGGCATTTGATTACACCCCACAATTGACACTTAAGGCTTAGTGACGTGACATAATTGCACCTTCTATGACAGCTAGTTGGGGCTTGGCTTGAAACTTATAACATTCCAACACAATGTTAGTCTTTTGCCCAAAGTTCCCCTACATTTTTCAAATGCCACCTCACATTTCAAGTCACCGTCAGCACTTTAGTTTACTGCACCTTCTTTGGTAAAGTGCCTGAATAAGTGCAGGCCCCATGCCCACAAGCTATAAAGGGCAACTTTCTTACAACCATCAATAAATCCTTAGCTCACAGCTTCCCTCAAGCAGATATGAAACAAATACATTTATTGTGAGATGGGTATGAGTGGTTCTCCTGGCACAGGCAAGAAACTTAGGGGAGCATCCATGTTCTGTAGGGGGACAAAGGCTGTAGTGGAGACCCCTCCAGAAATGCATGTGACACAACAATGTGCAGTCAGTAACATGTGTTGCCCAAGACACAGATAATAGAGGAAACTTCTACGAGAGGATGGCCAGGAGCAAGGCACCTACCCAACAGATCTTAGCATGGCATATCAGCCGCATCCAGAACCCTCCACCATTCCAACATTCCACCTTCTAAAGTGGAGTTCCACATGTATTGCCTTCATGCTGAAACCTCTGATACTACATAATGGTTCTTTTTTTGGACACGCACACTTACATCAACGCAACAAGGCTGATATGAATACATACAGTGTTTTCATAGACAAGAAGCAGAATTAAAGAAAGGAAAACAGGAGGCAAGTAAAACTGCTCCAGGCCAAGAAAACATTGAACATCAAAATTCGACAAGGAGCTGAAAGAGAAATTCGATATAATATATCAACGAAAATTGCACCACAATATGTTATAATCTATAAAGCAATACACAATCTGACCATTCAGTGGTCATCTGTCTGCTCTGAGTGCTCTGATGAGCATCCATCGTGGCAGAAGGGGTATCAGTGTTACTCGCGGTTGCGCCACCAGCCACCATCCAAGCCCCTTTCCATATTGTCTGGCGGGGTGCCTTATCTCCTAACGCCCCAGCACTTGATGTTGGTTCTTCTGTCACCCCGCTCCACCTCCCGGCCAATGATATTCGTGGTCACGTAGTCACCCTGTTCTTACTGGGCCCTTTCTCTCTAGTGAGACAGGTGCAGACGGGCTAGCACCACGAGACTCTTGCTCCATCTCGTGCAGTTCTCCATTGCCACATTGCCTGTTGCCACCTCCTTGACCCCCGTTGGTCTGAAAAACATTGACTGCCCTTTGGGAACCCCAAAGGGCGTATTCCCCACACCTCACCAGCTTTTACCGCTACCCCTTTGACCTGCATGCTGTCGGCATAATCTGTTTTACGCCGTTCGCGAAGACAGCAAACATTTGCAGACAAATAAATAAATGATAAAATGAAGACGGCAGACATTTCTTTGCACAGATGCTGGTTCACTCCCACATGGCACCCATGGGAGAGGACAATTCTAACAAGGTCGTTTGCCCCTCATACTCTCAAAAGGTTAAACCTCTTTAGTGACATTGGGAGTGACTCTGTACGCTACTGAAGTCCAGACACCTCCTTAGCGAAGGCTAATTGCATCCGGTTCACCAGTTCTACTAACCAGTTGGCTCAGGAGTTGTGCGACGGTGACCCCTCTCTTCTGAAGGTACCCTGGCATCTCCCGTGACCTAGGTTGTGCACCATGCACTCATAGAGATTCTGAAAGTTAGTTCATTCATAGAAGACACTAATAATCACAGGGCAACAGAATACAACACATGAAGGCCAAGAAAGGAACAGAAAAGCGTTGCAGGTTTGTAGAGAGATGACGAAGACAATGAGAACACATATACGTTTAAAAAAAAGACCCCACATTTTACATCAAGCCTTTATAGAAAGACGCACTTTTTCACTTAACATTGAACCTTTCCTGCTGCACTCACGACTTTAGTATTCCGCCAAGTTGCTTGTGCTTTCCTATAGCACCATAACCACCCACAACCTCCCACAAAACGCCACCCCAGGTCAGCTGTATCATCATTACAATTCCTGCTCACTGGGGTAAAACCACCGAAGCCAATGGCAGTCGACCTTTCCTGTGTTTACTAAGTTGCGTGGCACGAGAAGGGACACGCGTTACCGTCAGGGCATAACCAGGTGCGCTTTGCAGTGGCGGTCTGTCGTTGGGCCGGTTGCCATGGCCGCTTCCTACTGTGAGATTGCTTCTTCATTTGGGTGACGTGCGCGCTGCGTGATTGGTATGCGCAACCAGTCAAAGCACTGGGATGTAGCCACCCAGCGCGTGCCATACACAGGATCATGAGGCTTTCGCTATTATGTGCAAGCGGCCTTCCCATCCACTGCACATTCATGTTGTCGGCTTTAGCGCGCAGCTGCATATTGGGCTGATCGTGCCTGGCTGGCTGTATGCAGAGCTTCTTGTGTACGAAACACTGCATGCAGGGAGGAGACAGGAAAATGACCACCTGATGTACTTCAAGAGCAGGACAGAGTGGGTCTAGAGTTAAGTTTTACAAAGCTCAAAAAACAAATGTTTTTTTTTTTTCATGTGCATAAACGTAAGTACTTTTTTCCCCCAAGGATTTCCTAATTATGTTGTGAGTACGAAAAGAATCACACCTGCAGCAGCTCTAAACAAAATAGATCCTTTAACAGCTTTCTCTTTGTCATCGGAGAAGCAAATGCCTCTTTCGCATGTGCTCAAATGTCTTTGGGGCTCATTATGAGTTCCCCTGTCTGGAAAAAATGACAGAAAAAATTTCGGTAATACCGGCACCAGAATTTTTTCGGGACTGGGGATTCATAAGTTTGCTGGGAGTTCAGGCCCCTACCAGCAAATAAATGCCCGAATCACCAGTACCGGTACTACTGGTGCCAGTAATTCCATCAATCCCACCATGGAATGGGAATTTACCAGCGTCTCCGCCGCCCGTATTATCCCAGTGATGTCGTGATACCGGTTGTGAACTAACACCCAAGGTGTACTAATATAGATGTATATACCTTGGGGCTTATAGATGGTGACTTTGATCAGTACTATTGTTCTAATACTTGTTTTAAGTGTACGATATGATATGTATATTGATTTGCAGAGTTTAATCATGTTTTAATCACTATGTCTGAATACAATTGATGTATTTTCTTAACTCCTGTTAGGTTGAACTGTTGTATTTATCAATCTATCTTTCCAGTCATTTTTGATTCTCCAATCCCAAAAAAAGATAGGGATATCACTAATAACTAGTGTAATTTGGGACTCACCAACCCATGTTAGCACTCATTTGCACATGTCACTAACCTTTGAATTATAACCTAATGTAGTCTCCACCCTTTTCCCTTCATGTGGTTTCTTTTCATTGTATTCTCTTGTAAGACCCTTTTTGGATTTTAATGCATTCAACCTTATTCGAAATAATAGATAGTGTTACTTCAAACCGATTCCATCCAGAAACGAGGCGAATATCTCCTTCTGCTTATTAAACTAACAAGGCCACTGATCAGCATTGATCCACATCTAGGGGCGCTAGAATCATCCTATTTTCATATATCACCCTACAAAATCGCAGTCATTCAATTGTATATATTGCCCTACACAAACTCAAAAATATGTATATGTTACTGTTGAATGATCTCTTCCAACATGTGCACTGTGGTCTGATTAATTGGTGGTAATGAAGTGTGTACCTAGATAGTCTTCTGGCTTGCAGATGTATTTATTTATTTATTGTTTGCTTGTTAAGCGCACATACAGCAAGTAAAACACTCCTCACAAGGTGACTTAAAACACATAATAATGAGAGCCAGGAGCTCAGCTTCTCTTTGCTTTATTTAAAGCTCTACATGCAGGAGAGAATTGCATTTTCAGGGTTTTTCTATGAAGGATGGAGTAAAAGCAATTCATAATGTGTGTATGCCTTCCTTTACCGCTCCGGTCCCTTTTCAATGGATTGCATGCAGGAGAAGGGACACGAAGCGGTGCTAACATCTCGGCTATCCTTTCCTCCTACGCCTTGAAGGCAAATTCGTTTTACACCTGCATGGGAACCCATTGATAAATGCTGTCTGCAAAGCGTCATTTGTGGGTGGCATTAACTTTTATCACAAGACACAGCATAAAAGTAAAGAGTGAAGGTGATTTTGATAAGTTGTACTTTTGCACGCTGTCTTGCAAAAGTTGAAAATTACATGCAGGGAACAAAACGGCACATAAACGCTAATGTTGGCGGTGCCATGCATGCTATTAGAATTTCATGTAAAATGACCCCCTTTGAGTTGGGTATGGATCATATATAAACAGCTGAGGTTAGATTAAAACAAGGGTGGTGAGCTATGGCTGGACTCAGATCGTGACATGAATTATTTAAATGATGGTTCTTGTCAGTTGGAACCAGTCAAATCCCTATGGGGGTGGCTTGTGAAGTGACTAGATATAGGTTATTTGCTTGCTGTCTGCCCAATTTCCCAGATTCAACCATAGATTTATATCATCATCGTACATAACTGTATTCGTCCGTCAGCCCATCAAAGCACATTTTATCAAAAACATCAAAAACATTTACTACAATTACCAAAGTACATAACACCGAACAGGGATGAAATAGGGACCTTGTTAAATCAGAATAGCACAGTTCTCGAAACCTCGAGTATGGTACCACGTTAATTCCCTGTTCGCCTTTTCCACAAGGATGCGTGATTCGCACCGGATAGAATATTGTTAGAAGGACCAATTTCAAGGGGTGTAACCATTCCTGAGAAAGGACGCAAGCTGACAAAAATGCACTATTAGGAGCCTGACCAGAGTGCCCAAGACTTTTCAGAACAGCCCTAGCCATTCACTCATCCTTACAAAACAATTTTACAGAATGAAAGGGGTTGTAAGGATCCCTCGTCGGACACTCTTGCACACCCCACCATGGCATCCCTTGACACAAAGGCACAGTCCCCAACAGTATTAAGCCATTGAAGACATTTATTTGAGATGGCATCCCTCGTTTCACTCCTGTCAAGGGGCAGTTTGAGTACCCCATGAAGAAATACAGTGGCGCTACTTTGTCCCCCATAAGCATTGCGCTTAAAGGTACGCACCCTTGAACGATGACCAGATGCACTAGCTACCTTCTTCCCAGGGCTTTTGGTTCTCGATGAACTTGGAACACAACCCACCAATGGCGTGGGCTTAGCACGTGGGAAATAGACCCTGGGAGACTTCCAGAGTATATTGGAGTCTGGCTGTATCTCCCCCTGGGGCTGTCTCAACAGAGTAGGAGCATAAGATTTCTGGGGCTAGTGGTCACGGGAGGTCCCGGAAGATGGTGACCAATGATACCAGAAAAATATCAGAAGGTTCCCCAGGTGGGCCTACTCCTCCCCTCATCGCTTCCCCTCTCCTCTGACCCTCGATCATTGCTGCCTGTTCGGAAAGCACCTGGTTACAGGTGCATCCCCGAGCAGTATGCAATGGGTCGGAGATGGGCTGGTTACCTTGGGTTATATGGTTTTGGGCCCTGAAGGGGGTGAGTCGAAGGAATGAACTGGTCCCCAAAAACATAGTTAACATGTTTTCACTCCAAGAGCTGCTAGCAGAGCTGAAGGCATCCTTGACCATAGTTAATCGTCGTATCTCTGTGTCCGTTTGGTCCAGAGGAAGGGGTTGAAGGGCGGGTGGATGATGGGTCAGAGCAGGACCACATGCAGACAAGGGGTCCATGAATCCCATGGCCAGGTGAGTTCTCTCGGGAGGGGCTTTGGGTGGCATGGGAGGGATGGGAGCAAAGGCAGTGGGGGCCAAAGGGAGACCAGTGAGGCCAGTGAGGTGCAAGCTGGGGGTCGGGGGTTCAGCTTGGCTTGAGAGCAGACTCAACTTTATTGACTGGTGTGTTGGCAGAGACCGCAAAGACTGGGTGCCCTGCGATGGTAGACGAATTTCCATTGATGGCCATTTCTCCTTGGAACATACTTGGGAATCCGTCCTCAGGGCACAAGGTAGAGTGGATACCTGCTGTAAATGTTTTCCTGCCCAGATCACCATGACCAGGCCCCAAGGAGTAGTAAGTCTCAGTTGATGGAAAATGAACTGCCCCCATTGAGGCGGAGGTGCTACTAGATTTCTCAGGGTGATGTCCCTGAATCCTCTTCCTACGAGAGCAGAGTTACCATTGGCAGTGACACGGGTTGGACATTACAGTAACGGTGGCACCACATCCACTAAGGCTCAGTGTGCAAACCACCATTTCCTTCTCACCATCACAGCCTTGTGTCTGGTTTTTGATTTGGATTCTAGGCTGTCTTGCAAGGAGGATAAAGGATCAGACTTGCAGAGACATAGTGGGGGAAATGGGGAGATGGGTGAAAGCACTGTTGTCTCCATTGTACATCTTCCAGTGTCTTCTTGTGACTTTCCAACAGTATTAGCCACCAGGACTCCGGCAGTCCCCCCCTGCCATAAGCCCAGCTATGGCTCTGACTAGCTCTCACCTCATCTCACAGTTTTGGCGGGGCAGGGCTCGGGACTTTGAAGCTGGAGGGGGCGTGGTAACAGGAATCCGCCAATGGTCACCCTCTTGGGCCAAAACACAATGTGCCATGGGATGCCAACACCCGCGCCCTTGTCCCCGCAGGCTTCACCCTGGTGGGGCAAGACTCAGGACTTTGAAGCTGGAGGGGGCATGGCCAACAGGAATCCACCAATGGAAGCCCTCCTGGGATAAAGCAGAACGCACTGCGGGACACCAACACCACGTGCCCTTGTCCCAGCCGGGTTGGGCTCGGGACTCTGAAGGTGGAAGGGGCGTGGCCAACAAGAATCCACCAATGGAAGCCCTCCTGGGCCAAAGCAGAATGTGCCACGGGTCGCCAACACGCTGCACCCTTGTCCCCGCAACAGATTTAAAACAAGGTCTTGAGGCCAATCTTAAAAAAAAATGTCTCCACTTCCATGCGCGCAGTGTGTGAATACAAGTGGAAAAGGTTAACCTACAGGCAGATTCACTATGGTCAGGCAGTGCACCCACAGGCACGGATTTGCCCTGTTCCTGAATTTCTTTGCACCCTCTTCTTATCTCCTATCTGCAACGAACACAGAACCCACACGTTGTTCAGTCCCCTGTGCTTCCACTCATTCTCACTACCTACTGGACATTTCCATTTTTAAGACCCTTCCATGGCCTCCACAGAACAGAAAAACACTTTCAGGTGAGGTCTAGAAGGATCCTTAAATTGAACAAAATTGCTCTGTAATAGAACAAAAACTATTTCTGTCGCTGTCCCGGAGAAATCTAAAAGAAAAAAAAGTTCCTTTGTTATGGTGAAACCTTTGACCCCCGCCCGGTAGGTTTATTAACCCATTTTCAGCACTGGACAAAACCACTAAATTGTTAGCAAATAGGTGCATTGCTGTAGATTTTGTGAGCCAATCATTATCCTCATTACTAAATGGATTTAATAGTCAGGATGCTGCCTTGTCATGGCATGGTGTGATTGATTTATTCACTTTAAGTCCCAAAAAAATATTTCTTTCTACATGTCTTTCAGATGATCACCAGGGTAGGTTCTGCCACAAGCAACTTCAGAGTTCCCACAGTGGAAAGAAAACATATTACAGGTAATCTCTTTCCTTGTAAATAATGTATGCTTTGCCAATGTACCCGTAACCCACAGGCAATACCCAAAATATAACTTTATCGACTCCGGAAGGATGAAAGGGTAAGTTGGCACTCTCGGGATTCAAACCTGCGTCCGCAGGCTATGCACAGATGTCAGAAACAAGCAGTGAGGGGTGTGGCCAAGCGCCGAATTTCGAGCTCCCGACTCGGCGTTTACTTTTAAAAGCTTCTGTGCGCATATATTGCATATTATTACTACCAAACACACTGGCGCTTACTGAAACATGCAGCAGCTGTTTTTATTCGTGTGAGATGGGTGCTTTGCGAGAAGTAGCATTGAGTGCCTGAGGAGAGATGCTGCATGGAGGGCGCGGCCTAGGAAGCAGCGGAGTCGCGTTAGGAGGCACCCGTATAAACATGTCAGCTGATCAGCATGTGCTGCGGAGAAGATCCGCTATTGCAGGGAAGCACATTTATTTCACAACATGGACAGGAGACTGCTCAAGCAAGTATTCTAAGCCCATTATAATGTTGAAGACATTAATACAAGCAACTTCAAGACAAAGCAAATTTCATTAATAAGAAGTATCTTTTATGGGAAGCTAAAGAAAGGAAACTGATATTAAGTGTAATCATTTTTTTCATGCGAAATTGGAAATGTCATCTGGGTATTAATATCATTGGCAAATAAATATCTCTGCATAATATTAAACAAATAAAAAAGGACAATAAACATCCAAAGAGCTTAATCACATGTTATGTGTGTCTGGGCACACATTAAGCACAGCTAATTTTTAATAATGACTATAAAGGTGTTACAGAAAGTATTACAACTCCTCATGTGTCCTAAGCACTTGGAATACTGCTATGCTGAAACATAATATGCAACACTTAGACTGCCTATATTGAACAAAGTCACATATATTTATCAGAATCAATATATAGAACAAGTCATTACCACCTTCTTGATACATAAATGATGTGAGGCTAACGTAACTGCTATGTTTCCTTGTTCAACTCACACTGTGTGTACTGTAGATTGAGCCTACTTATCTAAAATAATATCTAGCAAGACTCTTGTGGAGGAAGACTATGTTTTGGGCAACAAAGAGCTTCTTCTGGGCCATCAGCTCAATCATCAATAAATAACATATTAAACCTTACAGAAAAATCAACGGTTTCAAGTAAAACTCGCAGTGCCTCAATAGGACCTCAAAAAAAGTGCAACTGAAGGAAAATACACTGCAGTCGAATAGCAATGCCCCTAAAAGACAGAAGACTGATTCTCCTACGCCCAAGGAGGACTTGCAAGATCCTGTTATGCAGGCTATTCTAATGGAAATTAAATCCCTTAAACCATTCATGGGAGCCACTACAGCCAAATTAAAAATGCTTGGCGATAAGTGGGATACATTCGAAACCAGGATTATTGAAGTAGAAAGAAGGGTGAGTGACACCGAAGATGTTATAGGAAGGTTACAATCCCTGGAAAACCTAATTCTAAGCCTGCAGAAACAAACTGAAAACCTAGAAAATAGGAATAGAAGGAACAACATACGTATGGTGAGTCTTCCAGAAAATATCGAAAATGACCACCCGACCCAGTTCCTATACCATATGCTCCCTATGCTTCTGGATCTTCCCACATCTCAGCAGTTCGACATCCAGAGAGCACATCGCATTGGACCAAGAATACCACTGCGAAACACCCCAAGAACTTTGATTTCTGCTGTGCTTGATAATACCCAAGTCATGCTAGTTTTGGATAGAGCCAAACAGAAGAAATCCCTGATATGGGAAGGTAACAAGATTTGTATAACCCAAGATGTCTCCAATAACACGTCAGCAAGACGGAAAGAACTCCTGACTTTCAGACCAGCGCTTCGGCAGCTTAATGCCAGATATGGGTTGATTCATCCAGCATCCCTAAAAGTTACACTTAATGGCCATTAGTATACTTTTCAAGACCCATTAGACTTGCACAATTTTATACAAGGCCACAGAAGAGTAGACATGAATACTACCAGACTGCATATTTGAAGTGAAAGTTGCTCACGGAATGGTTTGTTCTACAATATGTTTATTCCACCGGAATGGGGCACGGAGTGGCCCATCCAAACCTAGCTCTCCACCCCCCCACCTTCAATAGACATTATAGGAACATGGTTTGGAGTGGCTGTTTCTTGTTAGCCACTACTTCTTCACATACTAGTAGGCTGTTATGCAAATTGCAAAACTCTGTGTTCCTCGTGTTTGTCCCTCCCTTACCCTTTTTGTTCCATGCCCCTACGTATGTTACTTCATATGCCCATTATCACAATATATATATATTATTGGCTTATAACTCATGGCACTTAACGTCATAACAACTATTGCGCAAATCTTTTCAAATATAAATCCAAGATATATCAGTTTTCCAACAAATCTGGCAAAGAATTGGCATCATACCTCAAATTGAAGAAAGATAAAGCTAGGATCACGGTCATAAAAGATCAAAATGGTAATAGAGTCCTTAATGATAAAGATATACTACAAGTATTCTCAAAATGTTATCAAAAGTTATATTTCTCGGACATTCCCACTAATAGCATGCATGCATCAGACTTTCTCAAAAATATACATCAGAGTTCATATACTAATCCCAACTTCCAACCTCTAAATAACCCCTTATCTTCAAGTGAAATCTTTAATGCCATCAAAAATCTTAAAAAAGGCAGAGCCCCAGGCGCAGATGGTTTTGCTATTGATTACTTTGCCCATTTTAAAGAAATATTAGTTCCCAAGCTTAAGGAACTGTATACATCCTTTATTAATAATAAAAAGCCACTGGTTCCTTTTCAGAAACAATGTTGATTGTATGTCCCAAACCTAATAAAGACCCTGAACTAGCCCAAAACTATATACCTATATCCTTAATTAATACAGACTGCAAGATATTTTTCAACATTTTTGCCAATACACTCATCCCCCCTCTCCCAAACATAATTAGAAATGACCAGGTGGGGTATGTCAAGGGAAGAACGTCCTTAGCGAACATTCGACTATTCACAAATATCATAAGTATCATTCATAACTCTCCTAATCCCTACGGAGCCATAGCACTAGATGCTGAAAAAGCGTTTGATAGTGTGGAATGGGATTATATGTTATAAGCTCTGGCATGGGATCCCTGATTTGTTTATATCAATAGCTAAGGTATTATAATCCAATCCTACAACATCAATTTTTATAAATAATCAAATGTCCCCACTATTTCCTCTTTCTAGAGGTACTCATCAGAGATGTCCCTTCTCCCCTTTTATTCATATTAGCATTAGAATCCATTTTAGAAGCAATAAAACAGGACAATAACATGATAGGTATACAGTTTAAATATATCAACAGCAAAACTATTGCCTATGCCGATGATGTACTACTTTTACTGAAGACAACTGATACGTGCCTACAACATCTGAAACTTATTATATTGCTATTTTCTAGAGCATCAGGGTACAAACTTAACACGGACAGGTCTGAGGTTTTACCGCTTAATATGCAATGTACAAGTCACCATTGTTCGAACCTTGGTTTAAGATGATGCCCAAAGGATATTAAGTATTTAGGAATACAAATCACATCTTCAATTAAGACCATTGTTAGCCTTAATACGACTAACATTATTGTTAAAGTGGAAGTATTAAATAACACGTGGTCACCCCTTTATCTCTTTTTGTGGGGAAGATTGGAAACCGTTCGGATGATGATCTCGCCTATCGTGTTATATTTTCTATATATGCTTCCTATTCACCTCCCAGCATCGATTTTCAAATCTTTAGACTCATGTATCATTACATTTCTATGGGGGAAAAGAAAAGAGGGATATCATTGAGTAACGTCAAGAAACCTAGATACACCCTCCGATACAGCTGCAATACAAAAAGAGTGGGTGCCAAAATGTGTTGGGTCCAGACCTGCCCATCTCACCCTTTTTCTGAACACTGCCAGTACCTGCCCCCCTTTACTATTTTGCCATTGCCATGCACAAAGAACAAATAACTTTCTAACCAGGCTCTCTTCCTATCAAACCTCCCCAGGGCCACCACCGTACAAATGCGATTAGTCCCTGACCTGTGTAACTTGACTGTCATCCCTCTACTCCTATGGTCAGCCTTACTCCTCTCTGCTCATATCCAGGCTTCATCCTCTGTCCACCCCACATCTTCCACCTTCATTCCACCCCACCCTTACCCCAAGCAACTCTGAAACCCCAAGTGCCCCAAAAAAGAATGTTGAAAACATGGCCGAAACAAACAGTATAAGTAGTATAACACTCTCCATAGTAGTGCTAATAAAACCATTATCCAAAAACACCAAATACTACAAAATAATGCCATTAGAGCTGCACTAGGCATTAACAAAAGAGTGCATATCTCTGCCATCAGACGTCATCATAAATGGTTATCGACACACAATAAAATACAACTAAAAATCACCTCTTTGACACATCAAGCGCTACACAACGTGGCACCGAGCTACCTCACTGGCAGAATTTCTAGAAGAACTTCTAGTAGACCGTCCAGAACAATCAATACTAACTGCCTGGTGGTACCTAGATTCAAATTGTCTAAGATTGGCGGCACCAGCTTCCCTGTGAAGGCCGCTAAACTTTGGAATTCCCTGCCACACCAGCTGAGAGCTGACCTCCCCTACTCCTTCTTTAGAAAGAACCTCATTATTCACCTCAAACTGACTGAGAACTAGCTCGCCCTGAAACTATGGTACGTCAGCACGACCTACTGCCAGATTGTATATTGTGTATAGCTCTAACTACCTAGATGCAAATTATTCTGCCTCTACGTGCAACAAGTCTTGTATATTGTATTATATTGTATTATTCCAGATGTAACGTCGACATATCGTATTTTGCCTGTATTTTGTAACATATGTAAGCTTCACATATCCGTCTGCGCCCTGCTACTCCTGGGTCCGGTGCACTTTATAAATGCAATAAACAAACAAACAAACAAACAAACAGCACTCCCTTGCCACAATATTTGCTTGTCTTAGATGTATCTGTGAGACCAGCTCGAGCGGCATATTTGCACAGTTAGAACTATTTTGCCGTCCAATGCACTAACTTTTCAATTGAGGCTCTCTTTTTAATCTTTATTTATCTATTTTTATCTTTATTAATGGCTTGATTGTTCTGATACCCACGTACATACGGTATCAGTTGACCGCGGGCCCACTTGCGATTACCGGCCCCTTTACTCACGTGATCCACTTCGCCTGAGTTCAGAGTCCCGTCTTCTCAACTGTCCCTGCGGAACGTGGACCCTATGTTTAGGCCCTGTATAAAGCATCTACAGCAATTTGAACCTGTATAACAATCTACATTTTTCTTCTGTCAAGTTATTGATAAAATTGAGTGGCGTGTATAGGTTTTTTCAAATGCAGCCTTATTCTGAATTCATGGCTCTCTCAGTACGCTAGACACATTTGAATTTCGCACTACAGGATATTATAGAGGAAATACAGTGATTTGTACGTATAGTCGTTTAGTGAATAAGCCCCAATATGCATTAAGGGTCATTAAGATTTAATATGTATTTTATCAGTATGTTTAAGAAATGAAAATGTATATTTTTTCACAATGTTTCATGGGTTTGTGGTCCAATTGAGTCTCTCCTCCTCATTTACTCTGGAGGTTAGTCTAGCTATAACGTGTTAACTTAAAGGCTGTGTTCCGCCAGACAGGCCTACTGTATTTAATATTGCTGAAACAAACCCCTTCCATTGCTGCCCTCAACCACTTTAGCAAATCCACTGAATCCAGACTAAATAGATCTTCATTAACTCCCCTTTCTGAGCCCATCCTTCCAACACTTTCCTGTCCATCCTCCCAACACCCTCCTGCCCATCCTTCCAACGCCCTCATGCCCATACTTCCAACATTCTCATGCCCATTTAACCAGGTGTAGGCTCATACCCCCAAAGCCACTTTCCATGGAAGGTAACCCCTTCTAACTTTGCCAAAATCGTCACCGGCGGTGTGGCCCTTTTTCTACTTGCCTCATTATAAAGCTCACTACATCTCTCTTTGGCCCCACTTTTTGAAATTCTTCCAACGCCATCTTTTATTACGACCTCATCGATGCTACCAAGGAGCCTTCCGCTAGTTCCAGCATTTCGTCTTTCCTAGCTGCCATATTTCCACTGGCCAATTGTCTGCTGCAGAAGCCAGCCCATGGAATCTTGGCCACTGTGAATGAGATAGTCAGCCAGCAATACATTTGTCTATCCTGGGTATATGTCTTGCTCTGAACACACTATTTTACTTCAGGCATAGCAACCCCAATCTCTTTAGCAACATCAATGCCCACATTTCTTGCTAGTATGCCTGTTGGTCACTGCCACAATGCAGCGTGCACCATCTGACCTTTAGGGGATGGGCGATAGGATCACTAATAGTAATAACGACTTGTTCAGTATGAAGGAGACCTACCCTGAGTATGCTTTTGGTAAATGCCTGGCTACAATGGAAAATGTGATCCTTAAAATCCATGAAGTCCCCCTGAGGCTTGAATCTAAGATGAACAAACTATTAGAGCTTTTCACATCTAGCAAACTACCCAATAGGGATAATAGTTACCCACGACAAGGGTGATTTGCAGCAATCCACTATTAAGGGCAATCCAGCCGCCACTCGCAACACACATTGCTCCATGTGCACTACCATCCCTGTTAACCACGAGAGCAGCATCTTAAATGGGGGGAAGAGTGCTGCTCTACGTGAAGGCTGCCCTCAAGGAACAGGAACCCTTAGGGAAAATGCTAGAAATAGTCTTCTGTTGATGATTGTATTGATCTGATTAGTCCATCGAATGACAAGTGCAGGGTAAAACCCAAATCATGTTTCCCATTGGCTAGGAGTGGGGCTAGATCAGGGTTACCTGAGGAGCAAAGTGCTCATTCACAGGAGCTTCACTTTAAGTCACACTCCCCTACAATACCCAAAGATGATGGGTTTATCTTAAACTTACTACCCCAAGCAACGCCCATGGTCGTGGTTCTAACAAATGTCCCTAGGTTTATGCACAACGTGATGGAGGAGACAGCCTCCCTGATGAATAAAGTTGTTTACTTGGCAAAAAACATCTCTGGTTCAGCCCTTACAATAGATGGGGATCTATTGATGGCCAAGCCTTTGTTGTGGATGGGCAGTAGCAAGAAATCCATTCTGGGGGATTGTATCACATTTACTCTGAATAATCCATTGAAGGTCTCTGACCTACTATGGAGGGGCACATACTGCTGCCTGGGACCATCAGAGATCAATCTTGTTCTTCTATAAATCAGATGATTTGCATCTTCGGTCTGATCCCTGACGCATTTCCCCCAAAATGTACAGCAGAGCTCATAGCCGTGACCAGTTCGGATAGCTTTATGTTTCACCTACTGACACTCGACCATGGAACACCTTACAACTGTCAAATAGGTTTGAATGCTTAGGTGATTTGGAGGGTGTGGTTTGACTGCCCAAATTGAGATCTGAATCATCTACGGGTGCTCAGGAGAAGGAGGGACCAGACGTGATCAATGGTGGGGCATTATACCAGGAGGATCAGACTATGGATATGCCTGGCAAAACTGACTTGACATAATCAAGATTCTCGTATGGAATAACGCTGGCCTGTAGGCCAAAGCACATGATTTTTCCTGGAGTAACTTCATCTCTAAAAACCATGTTGTTATGCTACAGGAAACGGGATCTACTGAGCCCATACATCTCCTGGGATTCTTTCTATATTATAAGCAGGTTATAAGATCTAATAGTAAAGGGAGACCATCAGGAAGCTTGGCTACCTAGATTGCAAACACGCAGGGGTGAAGTATCAAACAAGTGCAAGTCCTGGATCCAAAGTTACTCTTCTTAAAAGTGAATATCAAGGGAGCTTAACAACTGGGTTTCATCAATTTCTATATTAAAAATGATGCTAAGTCAGCTAACGTGCTCTCAATTCTACAGGGAATTATTCAGTCTAATTATAGTTAACCATTCTAGTTGGAGGGGATTTTAACTTTAGAATTGGTTCAGGTGAAGCGCTCCCCTATAAGAGGGAGGAGGGGCTGTTATTATCTTCTCAAAGTCTGTGTCTTCTGGATCCAAGTACCTTTAACATGGCTTTGTTGCTGCGGGATACCATTATCGAATCAGGCTATAGAGCTATCAATGGGAGGTTCCAATCGCTGTCCGCTGGTAACTTTACCTTTAACAATGGGGATTTAAAAAGTATTATTGATTATATTCTGATGCCCATACACAGCTGGAAAAATATCAAAGGTTTTGGCATCATTAACCGCTGCTACAGTGACCACTCTCCATTGTCCCTGACTTGGCTATGGGAAACCGACAAAGCTCCTGCCACTGCTTCCATGTTTCCGGTTCAACTGGCAAAATGTACTAAGGGGCGCCCTGTGTGCTGGAGGCCGGAACTAGCTGTAGATTATCTGAAGTAAGCAGTGAAACCTAATATGAATAACGTAATGATTAGTTTAAGTCCCAAAGCTCCACATTTGATCTTTGGGGCCTTCTCTTAATTTATTTCAACACACTGGGAATTATTCAGAACGAAGTATTGCAACAAACACCCACAGCAGGGACATTTTAAGTCTTGGCTTTTAGCCGAGGGTAAAAAGAAAAAGAGAGCTTTGTTAGGAGCACTTAAGGCTAACTGCCCAAACCTGGCGATAATTAGACAAAGACAAACAGAATATAAACAGGAAATAGTCTCTAGGAAGCAGAGATTGCCAGCTGGTAAGCTTTGTGTAAGGCTGTCAGTGACAATGACAGTAAGAGTTTCTGGAAGAGCATCGCTAAGAATGTGAACAGTCTAGATCTGGACTCCCGCAAAGCATCAGAGGTGCATATTTAGGCACAAGATTGGGTAAATCACTACACCGTTTTATATAGTGTTGGTAGCGATGATAACAATGTCACTCACACTGATCCTGGCAGTATTACTTTGGAATCTTTTTCCATTAAGGAAGTAGAATTGACGATTGGTCATCACAAAATTCATAAAGCAACTGGGGCCGATGAAGTGCAGAATGACCTTATTCGCTCCTGTGCACAGCTCTGGACTCCCTTCCTTACACAGACTTTCAATGCTATGCTGTCTATTGGCTCCTTTCCGAGAGAGCTAGAAAGTGGGAACTATTTTCCCTATGTTTAAAAAGGGGAATAAAGAAATCCCGACCTCCTATCGCCCAATTACACTTCTGGGCGGAGCATCTAAATTATTCTCTGTGTCATTATAAGGAGATGGAAGTATTGGGCTTTTAATAATAATATTCTGTCTGACAAGTAGCTGGCATTTTGGCCTGGACTGGGGACAATTAATCAGTGTTTTAACCTTTACCTGATTATATCAAAGTAGGTTACCAACCCGGGACTCCTATATAAGCGGCCTTCATGGATTTGAGCTCTGCTTTTGACCACTTACATAGGAGTCTTCTCTGGAGATCGTTGGATGAACGGGTGTTCCCCATCCTATGTTGTGAGCCCTAGGAGCTCTCGCGCCGACACCAGAGTCCAAATTCGTTATGGGAATGACGGTGAGTTAATTGACAGTCTAGCAGGGAATAAGGGAGTGCATCAGGGGTGTGTACTGGCCCCTGGCTTTTTAATTTGTATGTGAACCATCTTTCAATGTGCTTGGAGCAACTGGGTGCAGATTCTCCACAGTGCAAAGGGAGAATGTTGCTGGTCCCGAGTTGCGCGGATGATGCTGCTCTTTTAGCCAGAACAGCTAAGCCCCTGCAGATCTTAGTATAAGGCTACGCGCTCTATGTCACTAATTTGGGGTTTAAGGTGAACAAAGATAAATGCTATGCTCTGTGCTTTTCATCTGGTAGGCAGCATGATCCGAGGGTTTATCTGCGGGATCACATATTGTCTTTTTGTAAGTCCTTCAAATACCTGGGGATAATTTTTAACAGTCCACTCACATGGAAGGATGGTATACATGCAAAGAGTTTAAAAACAAAAGAGGCCATAGGATGCCTTTTTAGATTTGCGAAAATCGTGCATGATCCGTCAGTGCCACATTTGCTTACAGCCTATAAAGGAAAGGGGCTGGGAGTGGGCACCTATTGCAGTGAACTATGGGGCACAGGGAATCTCGCAGGGTTCCAGATAAAGGAACCTACTTTCCTTTCCCGCCTTTTGAAGGTGCCTGGAACAACTGCATCGGATCTCACACATCTTGAGACGGGAAATGCTTTTATTGCCAACATGCTGCAGCTAAAACCTGTCTTAATCTGGTACTCTTTGTGGAGCGTGGATGCCGATTGCTTAACAACATTTCTGCAGAAGCACATTTCAACTTTTGGTAATCATCAAAGAATCGAGTGGCTTGAACATATGATGAGGCCGATTCATGGAATTAATGTGCGCTGAAATTTTTGGCGCAAGCGTGCGAAAGCGTGCGAATCGCAGTGCAAGTGCGAAAATCGCAGCGAAACCCGCGCACAGCGATTCATGGAAGTCCGTGTGCGTGTAAATCCCTGGATGTGCGCTAAAATTCTGCGTGGCGCACGCTAGCGCACACGTCTCCAAACAGCATGCGCTAAGCGCACAGCGAAAGCGCACATAGCGCAGCGCACACAACAAAAGTAGGCAGAACAGGGGGCGTAACATGCGGAATGGGGAACAATGCGTTAAAAATGTGGGCGTCACGGGGGAAGTACAGGAGGCAAATGCGCGGAATGCCCACACGCGCGTCTACAACACGTATTCATGGAATCGAACGGGGCTAATGCGTGCGCCAGAAAAGACGTGCTAATCCGAAAACACGTACGCCAGCTGGAAGCAGGAGTACGTGGACCCACGCAGCATAAAAGTGCACGCGAACAACAAGCTCAGACGCCAAGATGAATATACCGTTCCTAGCAGCAGTGGTCGTGGGATATCGCAGGAGGAGGAGGAGGATAGTCAGGGCCAGAATTTTTACAACCAGAACCAGCCTTTTTGCGATGCCTGATGACCAGGTGTATGGGAGGTACAGGTTTCCACCTCACATAATACTCGAACTGGTGAGTGAGTGGGAGGATGACCTCACATCACCCACCTTGTGCTCCCAAGCACTGAGCCCCCTGGAGAAGGTCCTCAATGTACTGCACTTCTTAGCCACTGGATCATTTCAGCGGACAAGTGCTATAGTGGGCGGTGTCACAGGCCAGGCAGTCACGCTGCCTACACCAGGTGTTGGCCATCATGACTGCACGCCCATCAGTCCGCAGGCAACATATACCTGCCCAGAACACCTGCAGAAAGGCAGGCTGCCGTCCAGGATTTCTACGGGGTGGCACAATTCCCCAAAGTGCTAGGTGCCATTGATTGCACCCATGTGGCTCTACGTCCCCCCAGGGCATCTGAGCACATCTATAGAAACCGCAAGCACTGGCATTCCATCAACGTGCAGGTAGTATGTGATGCCAAGGGAATCATCACCTCAGTATATGCCAACTATCCAGGGTCCACCCACGACAGTTTCATTTACAGAATGTCAACCCTAAACCGGGACCTAGAAGCTGGGCGGCATGGCGATACATGGCTGCTTGGTGAGTATAAATGCCACTGCACATGCATGCATGTCAGATACTGAGTAATGTCACAACCCCACTAATGATACCCATCACCACCTCCCCAGGGGACAGTGCCTACCCTCTGAGCACCCAAATGATGACGCCAATTTGGAATCCCACCACGCCACCCGAGGTAAGATACAACACAGCCCATATTGCAACCCGGGGCATAGTGGAGCGCACAATCGCAGTGCTCAAGTCACGCTTTCGCTCCCTTGGCCGCTATGGTGGGCAGCTGTTATATGCTCCCCCAGTAGTGTGCAGGATCATAGTGGCAGCATGTGTCCTGCACAACGTTGCAACACGCCGGGGCCTGCGGTGGACATGATGGTGCCCCCACATCCCCAACCACATGCACGCCCGCTGCGCATGGGAGGGGAAAGGGCACGTGGTGAGGCAGCCCGTACGCAGCTGGTGGCTAATTACTTCACATAAAATCACACCCCTGTGGAGTGCACACAGCCCTGGCACATACCAGCTGACAATCAATGATGATGACATAAGGGACACTCAAATGTCACAACCATACCATCCTGAGATTGGTCACCTGGAAGTGTTACATTGTGTGCATCCCTACCTACCCAAACACCACCAATGCTGTGTCATCAAAAGACATACATCTATGCTGCGAAATTCATTACCCCCTTGCTAAATACAACATGAGAACAGTGCCATGTCACCCAACCCCTCCCCAGCTCCACCACCAAACACACCATGGCATGTCATGCAATGTGAAAGCAAACAAAGCAATGCACAAGACCTGGAACAAGTGTCACAAAGTACACTGTCCCTAATGGGAACTGCCCACACACAATATGCTCCCAGTAATGTATAACCAACAGCACACATTACCAAATACTTACCACCATCACAATGCTGCAACACACCATGGAAAAATGCAAAAACATGACAGTACTAAGTTCAAGTAGTGGTAGTTTTACAACCTGAATACGCCAGCACATCGACCCCTTACAACTGTAGAGTGTTGCTGCCACGCAAATGTCTCAGTGTACTGCATACAACATGAACTGCATCTGCAAAGTAGACGGCCTTGTGAAGACATGAGGAAGGAACCTGCAGATTAGGAGGAAGACATGGATGCACAAGCACATATCAATACACCATGCAGTGTACAATACAACAATATCCACTATGGATGTGTACACAGTATTGACTACAGACTGCCCAACGTCACTGTGCAATTCACTGTCACTTGGTCACACCCTTTGCAAGCCCATGGAAACGGGAAGCAGGAAGGGTGTGTGTCTCACGAACCCAAGCATCTAACCCAAACTCAGGACAAGCCTGCATGTGCCCAGCCAGAATACAGTGAATGCCCACGGGAGCCACACAAGGCAACACACTGTAAAAAAAAAAATCAAAAATCAAAAATGGCCATGTGTGGGCCAGGGGGTCTGGGGGAGGCCACCCAGGAGGTTCAAAGACAGGGTGCACACCAACACCCACCTGCGTGGATGTTGCGAAAAAAAAATACCTCCTTGGGCTCATGGCCTGCACGGCTATGCCATTGTGGGAGAACTGCTGTCGCTCTGCTCATCCTCTGCTGCTGCATCAGGGGGCGGTGGCACTATGGGAGGCAGCCCACGCAAAGCCCTGATATGGTCCTCCATGGCAGCAAGCATGCAGGTCTGGAAGGTCTGATTCTGGAGGATTAAAGTGCGGAGATCCCCATGCAGCACATCACGGGTTGCCTGCATTTCTGCACGCATGGCCTTGCGTGATGCCCAGATCTCCTCACGTGTTGCATGCAGCTCATCTGAGAGTGAACGTGTGAGCTGCTCCAGCTGCTGTTCTGCCCTAACATTTCGGGAAGCTTCAAGTTGAAGCAAACTCTGCCTGAGGTTATGGGGTTCTACCCTCAGGGCTTCCCTGTGGCCCTGGGACTCTATTGATATGGATTCGCGCAGAGTCTCCAGTGCCGCCCGTCTGTCCCTGTTGGACGCCAACATGTCTTCCCTGTGTGATTGGTAAATGGAGTCTGTTGCCTGCTCTTGTTGCTCCATCTGCCTTTCAGGGGGGATAATGGAAGTGGCCACCCTCTCCATTGCCTGAGCCATCATTTCTACTGATGCTGCCTGTTGGGTTGCCATACCGTACATGGAGTTTTCCCATACAGTATTGCCTGGTGGCGCACGGCCTCCGCGTCGATGGGCACCACACCTGTTTGGGGCAAGGCGATCTGCACCTTGCTGTGCTGGCACTGCCTGAGGCTGCAGGTCTGCATTCCCCCTCTGATCTGCTGGCCCAGGAACAGGATCAGATGCTGTGGAGTGTGACCCTGCATCCGTAACTGCCAAAGGCGGACCTACCAACACTGACATCCCCATAGAGGGTTCTAGCCCTGGTCCAGGTGGGTTGGACAGAAAAGAATCCTTGCCAGAATTACACATGTCCCACATGACTATAAGCGAGCTCACTAACTTTCTGGATCTAACCATTTTTGCTTCGAATGGAGTCCTGAAAATTAAGCCCTATCATAAACCTACCGATAAAAACTCCCTTCTAGAGTACTCCAGTCACCACATTAAACATCTTCGTGACAACCTCCCCTTTGGGCAGTTTCTACGCCTGAAAAGGAATAGCTCTACTAAAGAAACTTATGAGGCGGAGGCCGACACCCTTGCAAAAAAACTGAGACAGAGAGGGTACCCTAAGAAACTGGTGCAAAAAGCAGCCAAAAGGGCTTTCAATAACAATCGAGAGGCATTATTAGAACCTAAACCAGTCAAACCTAAAGATGATCGGATTGTTTGTGTGAGTACCTTTTCTAACCAGAGCTTTGATATTACCAACATCATTAAGAAGAATTGGAAAATCTTTCAATCCTCCTCTCCAACTATGAACATGCCAATTTTTGCTTATAAAAAAAGCACAACGATAGGCAACAGAGTGAGTAATAGCAAACTTAAATCCATCCCTATCCAGGAACCCAGATTGACCACTCTATGGGGTCTACCTGAACCCACCGGTCATTACCCTTGTGGTTCATGCGGGGTCTGCAAATTGACCTCTGTAACTAAAAATATTGATGTTGGACTCTCAAAGCTCTGGACACAAAAAAATTTAACTAACTGTAACACAGAATTTGTGGTATATCTGATCACTTGTAAATGCGGACTGCATTATGTGGGGAAAACAACTCGCAAGGCTAAAGTTCGGATCATGGAACACCGGAGCTGTCTTAAAAACAGGACTGAAAATGCCCCAATGGTGAAGCACTTCAATCTTCTGAAACATCACTATGAAGACTTTAAATGGACAATACTGTTATCACTCAAAGGTTCTAATTATGCCACCCGTGAGAAAAAATTGTTTACTATGGAACAAAAGATGATTTATACTTTGCAGAGTGATATCAGGGGTCTCAATGACTCTGTCGAATGGTACAATATCTTATTGCCTGTTTTTTTGACCATTTCTTTGATCTTTTTTTCTGCTATCTCTGTATTGTGTGTACGAGGTACCTCAGAGTTCTCAGGACTAATATTGGTAGCTGTATTATTTGTTACACTGTTTACCATGCACTGTACACCTATAAGGATAATTGTTTACCCTTATCTCTCTACATACTAGCTGTATTCTCCCTAATGAGTATATTTACAGATAATTTATTCTATTATCTTTATACGGTCCTCTTGCTCTTGGAGTAGCTTTTTTAAGAACTGTTATAGTTTTGGTACTATCCCCAACAGCTTCCCCGTATGTCTATCTTGTTAGCACTCATGAGTTCTGTTTTTGCTCTGCGACCGGCTCTTGCCACTCCAAGATGGCGGCCGTTCAGAACTACGTTGGTCTGCTTGCTCTCTTCCTGGCCAGACATAGTTGTAGGACCACTTTGTCTCCATGACTACCGTTCAAGCACCGGTCATCCAGCCTAATGACCCTGTTATCTCCCCAGAACACGGTGCTCGCTGTACTAACCTTGCAGCACTTATCGCTGGTTGCAGCGTCTATTCCTGGAGCCGTTTGCCAGATCCGTTCTCGCCCGGCACTGCTATTTACATTTCGTAGGTAAGGCTAGATGCACACTGATTCCCTGTTTGGGGACCGCCGTTGAGATATGACTTGCTTGGTTTCCAATGGCGGCATTTACTAATTTTCTGCCACTCTAGTCGCCCAATTCTCTTACTTCAGGGCCTATTAACGGTGTAGCACGAGACACCGTGTCACGCTTTGATGAATCTTTTTTGATTAGAGCTACCCAATGCACTACAGCTCGGAGCTACGTAGGAGGCACCCTGTGGACATGTTTGTTCATTTTACTACATTAGACTCTCTCTGTCTATACTTCCATCTCTAGATGGTTCACACTTTACACTTATGTCATTAGTTGCTAAGCTTTAGCACGTTTCCTGCTTTTGTTAATGAGCTACTTTTTAGCGCTCATGTGTATGTATTTTTACTCTAGGTAGGAACGATTTTCGGTCCCATACCGCCTACTACTTCTCGAGTAGAGAGCACCCACGCGGCATCAATGGAGGTATCTATTCCCCTCTTTTTTGATTCCGTAGTTCATGAATTTTGAACTTGCAACATGAATTGCTAATTGTAAGTTTATGTTTTGCGTTTTGTCTTTTATCTTATAGATGCCACGAATTCCGCGAATGTTATTAGTTGTCTACTGATTGTTGTCCTGGTTACGTGGTTAATCATATACCTCCTGATGAATGTTCCATAATAATTGTAGGAACTGAAACATGTCGAGCTAATACTCTGTATTTCTCACCAGAGTTACTAATTGTTTGTCTTAACTAAACCTAACCAGTGGAGGGTATGGTACACTATTTGTTAAAATGTACCTACAGACATTGAATGTGTCTACAGTATGATACATTGTAAATCAGCTAAATTTTAGCCTGTCACGTAACGCCTGTTTGTTTTTCTGTTACTCTGTTTATGAATTGTATGTGTTGTGGACCACATTATTTAATCACTTTTTAGACTCTGAACCTATTAAATTTGATGTTTATCTCTTTTTAATAACGACTGGTCCTTGTGTGGTCTCCCGATTCTGGGAGTCCTGTAAATGTGTGGCATCTACACTTTAGCTCTGTCTTCACCATAACTACAGATCTTTGTCCCCCCGGACACAGACAGAGTATACGTTGCTAACTTATGTCAGTCAACTGTATACCGGGCTTCCTCCATATTTAAGTTGTTCCACATGACTATAACCCTGCCATGCATGCACTGTCAAAGAGTTGGAAGTGGAGTCAAAAAGGCAGACACTGGGGAGAGCAAGATGGATATGTAACACATTTGCAGCATGTTGGGTAGCACTGGCATCACACATCATGCTGTGAGTGGCATGTCCAATACACATACATGACACATGCCACCACACAGATGTCAAGTAGCCTAGCCACTGTAAATTACAAAACTACAGCAATATGTCAGTGAATGGGTACTGTCACATCGACATGATGTGAAGATTGATGCTGAATAGTGTTGCAAAATATGCATGTGCCACACACTGAAACACATCCAGTGTCCAATAACACAGTCATTGTGGGCTGATCAATGGTTGGTCACTTTAACATTACAGGAAACATCTGTCATCTTCCACATGCAAACAGGCCCTAATAAAAAATTTCTGTAATGGTGTAATCATTAACATAACCAGGTAAAAATAGTGGCCCAGTGTGGGCTGTAAACAATGACCGAAGCATATCACATATGTTGCAATAGGGCAGAATAATTTGTAGCAAAAATGGGAGAGTGGAAGCAATCAGCCTGAATGAACACTTACAAAATCTGAACAATGTAGTTGCAAGATGACAGTTCAAGGTAAAGTGCACTAATGTGGGCCTAATTGGCATCTGTGGGCAGAAGGGATACAGTCATACCCAAATCCAAGGCACGTGAATGTATGGGAGGAAGCAAATGGGTGACCCATAACACTCAGGAGTACACATCCTCACCTGGCACTCAATCAGAACCCGTCACCCAAACAACATACACATGGATTACACACACACGCATGGGCACTCACCGGACAATGCATCGTAATCAGGTAGATCTCCCACACCTTGGATTTGTTCCTCTGTGACGAAGGTCCCAGCAACAGACTCATGTTCAGTGAGTTTGTTGTCCTCTTGTGGAGACCCACCGCCAGTCACCAGAGTAGCGGCATGATTTGAGGCCAGCTTGTTCTTTGCTCTGCGTTTCAGGTCATTCCACCGCTTGTAGCAATCATCAGCTGTGCGCCTCAGAAAACCAAGGGCACTTATGCGGTCCGCGATGGTCTGCCAGTGTGCCCTACGTTGACCAGGTGTGGTCTTGCACCCTGCAGTCACCAACATTTTGCGGCTATGTGCCAACACATAGCTCACAAGTGCATCAAGTTCCGGGTCATTAAAGCTAGGCTTCCTTGACGTGCCGGAGTGTGTAGCCGTGTCTGGGGTCTCAGTCTGTTTTGCCAGAGCACCCTTCTTCCTCTTTTTCAAAGGTGGAGCGGAACTTGAGTGTCTTACGCTGCTCTGGTCAGTAGGGGCAGAAGCACCGGTGGACTGGGTAGTAGGAGTGTGCGAATGCACAATGACCATAGGCCTTGGTGCAGGCATCGGCAGAAGTGTGATGTTGGCAGGGGGAACGTCAGTTTGATGGACCTGGACCGACACTGTCCTGGCTGGGAGACTCAGAGCTGGGGTGGATGGAGCTGCAGCTGCCCCTGCAGCCTCCCCACCCTGCCTACTTGGGGCAGCAAATGACATAGCTGCCCCGGATCCACGTGGCTTGGTGACACCAACTTGCACCACCACACGTGGCCTAGACTTGGTGACCTGGAAGTCAGCCAGGGAGTCATCCTGTGCCAGGTCAGGTGCCACAATGGGCTGGTCCAACAAGGGCTGAGCTGGGATGGTGTCAGCCACGTTTCCCTCAACCATGGGGGGGGCATGGGTGTCCGTGATTGGTCCTCCACACATGGGGGTCTAGGAGCACCCTGCAAATCCCGGCCACGTCCCCTACCGCGCCCACCATGCCCACCTTTTGAAGGTCGGCCATCTTTGTCTCCCTTACCGCTTGGTCGCCTCCCAACCATGGCACTGATGTTGTTGTGTGTATGAAAGTAGCAGTAAACTATTGTCCTGGGCAATTGGGGGTGAAAGGGGTAGGGTACTAGATGGAATTCGTACGCTAGTGCTCTAACAAGGCTGTCTGTAACCCCTGGGGGAAGATGATGGGTCACGCAACGCACAGGCAGCCCAAAATTAAAAAATAACGTGCACGCGACCCCTCGTAGACCACGTGCGTGAAAAAATGAACCCGCACTACGCTGTGGCACCCAGAAACACAAAAATAAGCGTACACGTAATACACGCAGCCTACAATGACCTCTGAAGGGGTACGTGACACACGGGGCAAGCACAGTTGGTAAATACGTGCACGACTCACCGTCTGCCTGGAAAAAGAACGTGAAAAAACACGCGTGTGCGCGTAGGCAACACCCCTGCCAAAAGAAGAACTGTACGCTGTCTGAGGAGACAGGACAAAAGAAGAAGTGAACGCTGTTTGAGGAAACAGGCCCAAAAATAATAAAGAACGCTGTCAGAGGGAACAGGGAGTACGAACTTGAAACGCTGTGAAGTAATCGCGTGTGAACCGACAAGAAGTACAGAATTCACCGACTCTCTCTCCACGAAAAGCATGTACAAGGGAATGGGGTCCTACACGTGCCTTTTAAAGCGGGCCACACGTACAGCATCACTTACGCGTGTATGCGCTAAGGCCCTTTCCTCCAATTACACGAGCTGACACTCGGACGTGCAGTTTTTGCACGTCTATGATGAACATGCACCCATGTTGATGGAAACGGCCGCGCGCGTCACGTCACTTACGCGTGTAGGCCCTTTCCTCAGATTACACGCATCCACACGTGGACGTGCAGTTTTTCCACGTGCGCTGAACCACTATGCCCACGTCACGAGGGAAACGCCCGCGCGAGTCACGTCACAGAAGCGCTTACGCGCTAAGGGCCTTTGGTCCAATGAAACCACGTACGTGTGCTGACGCGCTTACGCGCGTAGGGCCTTTCCTCGAATTACACGCTGACGTGCAAGATTTTCACGTGCCAAATCACTCAGTATCAAGCTGGCCACGCAACAACACACGGAAGACCACGCTCCTGCCCAGACGGCTGAATGACTGCCCCCCAGAGCCCCGAGCACGCTCCCACCTGCCATCTGCTGCTGCCTGCTGCCCACATGCCCTGCTATTTGGTGCCTGCACGTCAGCCAGGGTTCCAGTTGCTGTGTCCACCCCTGCTGGAACAGAAGACTCCCGATTGGGATACCATCGCTCCACAGCCCAGCCCCAGGACCCAGTTGCCCACCCACGCCTGCCTCGGGGGACGCCATGTCGGGGCAAACACCTTCTGAGACCACTGGAGACCCCCAGCCAGAGAGGCAGAGGGCCACCAGCTTCAGTGTGAAGGAAGTTGGTGTCCTGGTGGAGCATGTCCTGGGGCATTTTGATGCCCTCTTCGGAACATCACGCGCCAACAAGGAAGAACGGGAGAGGATCTGGGACGACGTAGTGGTTGCCATCAACGCGGAGGGGGTGGCAACCCTCTACATTAAGCACGTCAAGAAGCGCTGGGAGGACTTGAGGTCCAGGACCCTCTACAAGGCCCGGCGCCTCGTGGAGGGGGGCCGGGTCAGCATGAGTGAAATCCAGATGAGGGTCCTGGAACGCGTAGGCCCAGCGCTCCACGCCCAGATCCTGCAGAGGAAGACGGCATGTTGCAGTGTGCTGGTAGTTTGATACTTGCCTGTATGTGTGACATAGGCCATGTATGGATGTGTGTGTTCAGGGACATCAGTGTCATGCATGTGAGACCAGTAATGAGTGAACCACAGGGTTGGTGCATGAGTTACAATGCAACATGGGTAGCTGTATGGCAAATGCACTAATGAAAGCATGCCAGTGTCTGTTCTTGCACATGGTGGGGGTGTGAGGGATGGGTGCTGCTGTCATGTACATGTATAGTGCACATGTGTGTTTGTCTGAGAAGTGTGTGTGTGACTTAGGTACGCCATGTATTCATGACACATGTATGTGATGATGTGTACATTCACTCATGCAGTGCGGTCACCATTGTATGCACTGTTTCTATCCACTGTGTCTGTGGTGTGCAAGGCATGATGCATGACCCTCCGGTGATGTGTGTGCATGGGATCAGTGTGAGCTATGATGCATGTGAGTTTGAAGGCAAGATTTTGGTTAATAGAGGCCCTTGTACATGGATGCTGGTGTTGATTGCAGGCGCCATGCCTGTTCATGCATGTGTGTTGCATGCATTCACCCATGTGTTGTGGAGGGACAGGATGGAAGTGACGTTAGACACTGCAACTCATGTGTTATTGCTTCCTGTCTAGGGGAATGTTGCACTGTACCCTGATGCTTGTGTTCTATGTCTCCCTCTACGCAGTCTCAAGTGAAGAAGAGGGCGGAGACAGTGCTATGGAGCCAAGCGGTGGGGATGCCTCCACCGGGCGGCGACGCAAGGCCCAGCTACCCTCCCAGGACTTGCCATCATCCGGGAGCAAGGGGGCTGGTGCCGCGTCTTCCACTACGGCTGTGGCCGAAGGACTGGGTGAGCCCCCACAGGGGCTTGCAATGGCAGAAGACGGTACGGAGACATCCAGGTTGGTGGTCTCCACAGAGGAGGAGGAGCCCGCTACTGAGCCACACATGGGGACTGGTGGGGGTAGTAACACTGTGGACCTGGCCCGACCAACACAGCCAGCTTGGTGGAGCTCACATCCCTGCCACAGTCGGGAGTCGGCGGTCCAGCAGGGGTGGACACCACAACTGGATACCAGCTGATGGAGGATGTGCAGGCACCATCGGACAGGGCACATGGACAGCAGCAGCAGGAGCAGGCTGTAGGTGGGAGCAATGATGGCTCGGGGCCATCAACATCGGAGGGGCAGGCATCGGCCAGAGGGCAGGAGGACCCAGGAATGGGAGTGTCTTCCGTGTGGCAGCGATTGGGCCAGCGGATAGATGCAGAGCGGCGGCGGGCGGAAGAGGCGTGGCTCACCATGGTCAGGGCGGAGTTCTCCATGCGTCGGACGTTGAGGCGGGCAGAGTGCCTCGAGGCAACTCGCAGGGAGTTGGAACAGGCCATGAGTGCCTCCCTGCAAGACCTCGGGGGCAGGGCAGAGGCCCGCCTCCGGGACATCGACATGGAGTTTGATGATGCCCTGACCCGGGACAGCACAGAGTGAGCCGCAGGACTTGCCCGCCGCCATTGTATACAGATAGATAGTGTTAGGTTTCCTTTCTGTTTTTGTTTATTTTGGGGCGATTGGATAATGCACCACGTTTTTGTATATAGTTCTTTATTAGGTGGTCTTTTTTGTAGGTTTCATTTCATTTGTTGCTCTCATGGACCCTGGATTGGTGATTTGTATATAGTTGAACAGTGGATTTATTATTATTTTTTTCATTTCACCATGGAGCAATGGATTTCACGTATTTTTTTCCCTTGGATTTGCTTTGTTGGACTGAGACTTTGCACATTTTCATTTCGGTTTCTTTGAATTCTGATTTCATATTTTTCATTATTTTCTGGACATGCTGCGTTTTATTTCTTCTTCACATTATTGTGTGTTTTCTTTTCATTACATTCATTTTGGGTTCAATACATTTTTGTTTCATACTTCGATGTGTGGTATTCTCTCATTGATTTCATGCATGTCATGATGTGGGTTTTCACATTCACTTGCACCCATTGTGTGTGTGTGACGGACATGTGTTCATTTACATACTTTCCATTCGGGTTGTATCATGTAATGGGCATTTCTATGTGGGTGGATGCAATACTTGGTTGGGTCTTTGGGCTGGGGTGGCGTGGGGTGTGATGTGGCTGGCCATTAGGGCCATGATTGAGGATCTTCATGATGTGGGAGCAGGGGGACATGTGTGGGGGCCTGCTGGCAGGTGCCCCTGACTGCTGGGGAGTGGGGGTGCTGGGGGACATGTGTGGGACATGAGTGGGGGCCTGCTGGCAGGGCAGGTGCCCTTGACTGCTGGGGGGTGGGGGTGCTGGGGGACATGAGTAGGGGCCTGCTGCAGGTGCCCCTGACTGCTGGGGGGTGGGGGTGCTGGGGGACATGAGTGGGGGCCTGCTGGAAGGTGCCTCTGACTGATGGGGGTGGGGGTGCTGGGGGACATGTGTGGGACATGAGTGGGGCCTGCTGGCAGGTGCCCCTGACTGCTGGGGGGTGTGGGTGCTGGGGGACATGAGTTGGTGATCAGTAGTGCAAGTTGACATGTGGCTTGGCTGGGGGGCATGCCCATGGTGGATGGGCTGCCTGCGGGACATGACCAGGGGTGCAGGGTAGTCCCCTGTGGTGTGGGCTGCCTGCAGGGGCAGTGGAGGGTGTAGAGGGAACACCTGGGAGGACCCACACTGCCAATTCACGTGTAGGACTCCCCGCGCACCCCCGAAAATCACGTACCCCGCTCTGACAGCAAAATCGCGTGTGAAACTTCCCGCGCACCCCAGGAATACACGTACCCCACTCGCACAGGGCATTTCGCGTGTGAAACTTCCCGAGCACCCCCGAAATACACGTACCCCGCTCCGATCGCGTGTGAAAACTCCTGCGCACCCCAGGAATACACGTACCCCACTCGCACAGGGCCTATCGCGTGTGAAACTTCCCACGCACCCCAGGAATACACGTACCCCACTCGCACAGGGCCTATCGCGTGTGAAACTTCCCGCGCACCCCAGATATATACGTACCCCACTCGCACAGGGCATTTCACATGTGAACCTTCCCACGCACCCCCGAAATACACGTACCCTGCTTCGATCACGTGTGAAACCTTCCACGCACCCCAGGAATACACGTACCCCACTCGCACAGGGCCTATCGCGTGTGAAACTTCCCGCGCACCCCAGGAATACACGTACCCCACTCGCACAGGGCCTATCGCGTGTGAAACTTCCCGCGCACCCCCGAAATACACGTTCCCCTCTCCAATCGAGTGTGAAACTTCCCGCACACTCAGGAATACACGTACCACACTCGCACAGGGCCTATCGCGTGTGAAACTTCCCGCGCACCCCAGGAATACATGTACCCCACTCGCACAGGGCCAATCGCGTGTGAAACTTCCCGTGCACCCCCGATTTACACATACCCCGCTCCGATCGCATGTGAAACCTCCCGCGCACCCCAGGAATACACGTACCCCACTCGCACAGGGCCTATCGCGTGTGAAACTTCCAGCGCACCCCAGGAATACACATACCCCACTCGCACAGGGCCAATCACGTGTGAAACTTCCCGCACACCCCCGATTTACACGTACCCCGCTCCGATCGCGTGTGAATCCTCCCACGCGCCACAGGAATACACGTACCCTACTCGCACAGGGCCAATCGCATGTGAAACTTCCCGCGCACCCACGAATTACACGTACCCCGCTCCGATCGCGTGTGAAACTTCCCGCGCACCCCAGGAATACACGCACACCCCACGCACAGGGCCTATCGCGTGTGAAACTTCCCACACACCCATGATTACACGTACCCCGCTCCGATCGCGTGTGAAGCTTCCCGCCCATACCCGAAATACACATACCACGCTCCAATTCCGTGTGAAACTTCCCGCGAACCCCAGTAATACACGTTCCCCACTTGCCGTGTGCTGTGTGGCGGCCCTGTATACTGGTACAGGGTTAGCGCAGCCCTTTGCGCTGGATTGCGGATTTTGATGGCTTTTCCTTGCGCGAGGGGCGTTCTTGGGGGCATAACTGGCGCTGCTGCAGTTTCGCTGCGCCACTGTGCGCCACAGCTGGTTTTGGTAGCTAAAATCCATGAATACGCTGTGCGCGGAAATGGATTTTAGCGCACGCGGCTGGCGCAGAGATTCGCACGCGCACACTGTGCGCCAGCTGCGTGCGCCACTTGTGCGCTAAATTCTATGAATTACCCTGAAAATCGATTCTTGAGTCTGTGGGCCTAGGCTCTTATTTTAGCAATCCCCCTAGCATTACTATGGTTCCCATCCTAGCATTAAACTCTTAGCTCCTGGCGCATTGGCGCAGTAACAGAGAAGATCATAGGCTTCATGGGTCTATGGTGAAATTTATCTCACACCCTGCCCCCTGCGGGATGGCCCCCTACCTCGATTTTACCATGAACCCATATCACAGGTCGATACTGACCCGTGCCAGGTATAATGCTGTGCATGCTGTGCTGTGCATGTTAAGGCAGTAACCAGCAGATGGGCTGCTGTGTCTTCCGCCAGCACTGTGTGTCTTTGCGGTGCTGTCGAAACACTGACCCACCTAGGGCCTCATTACGACCCTGGCGGAAATCGAAAAAACGATGGCGGAAATGCAATACCGCCATCGAATAGCGCTCGGTGCGACTATGACCCGTCACCGCAAAGTACGATGCCATAAGCGACACCGTAGTGAACGCCAACGCTAACTGCACCAAGTACGCGCGCGCGCGCCATGCCAAACCGTAAATACCACCATGGCGCAACGGTACGCGAATTCCGACCCTAGCGGACATGTACCTAACGCCATCAAGCACGGCGGAAAGTACCATTCCGCCATGGTGAGAAGTACGGCATCGCGAATCAACCGTAAACGGCCCCACTGAGTGCCTGTACACCGCTCCCTGCCCACAAAGTACAACTCCCCGTAGGTGCAATGAAGTCACAATGCAACCAGTGAAATGTACAAGTCACCCATGCATGCCAACGAACAAAAGAATCACAAGAGGGGCCAATGGGAGCTGCAGGGCACAGATGGCATGAATACAGAAGCCATTCCAATGGACATGACCACAGTCCCCCACCAAGAAACGCACGCAAACACAGGCACCTGTGACCAGCAATATTCCGAAAATCACATCATTCCACCAGTCCACCTGGCTGACCGGCATCTGTTACACAAAACCCAATCCCCCGCCCCTGAGCATGACAACATTCAAACAGTCATATTGGCAGCCCCCATCCCTGACCTCACTGGGCTTCGTAGGCAAACGCGCCCAGCACAGTACCACGCAACTAAACTCCGAAGCTGGAACCCAATGCAGATCTCCTCACAATACATCGCTCCCCAAATAGGAATATGCCACATCACTTGCAAAGAAGAACGCTACACGGCCCATATCAGAATAGAAATTTAATGCACAACAAAATCACCAAGCCCATACAGCCATTAGGCCATGAACTCCAAAACACATTTCACCCTTGTGGGCTGCATCCGCAAGAAATGACCAGCTACTACTTGTGTGACGCCCTGTTCCATCATGGTACACAGAGCCACATTCACGTACGAAAAGGCAACATGGAAGCGCACAGAACCGCAGGGCCGTCCCAATGGGGAGGCACTAGTCCAGCTGAAAGGCCGAAATGTTGCTCCGAGCCACTAGTACTGCGTAAGGGCATGTGGCCCATTGGCGATCGTCCCATAAGATCGTAATGCTGCTCCACTGATTAACACGAAGCAGCAGGTGTCGGGAGTAAAAGCCATCTGCAGGAGTGGCATACAGATGGCAGTGGCAAAAGGGGAGGAGATACCTGTCAACCAAAAGAAAAGAAAAAGAACAGAATGGCCATCAGAACTACATTCGAACAACTCACTTCAATGATCACACTAAATCCACAGCCATATGCATGCTAGCCCACTCCAAAGGATCATCACCACCCCAAAACCACTTGCGACTCATAACCATCTATATCGAGGTGCAAACACCATCACAAACGAGTGTACCTGTGCATGCGTCTGTGAAAACAGAATCCATCAGATGGGAATGTTAACGTGCATGGACACAAGTGTCTGAAGGCGCGTCGAGACAGGGAGGGCTCAACAAGGCCAGATAGACGATGGTCCCACTATGGCAGCCCTGCATCACATAGCGCAGGGGAGGCGGACAGATTCCAAGAAGCCCTGTACATGGCAAACTCTGTATCAAATCATCTGCCCATGCATCCATTCATCATTCCCTCATCCCGGTATAAAAACGCCTGAATATTTACTCACATAACATTAGAAATATCCATTGAGTCTGTGCGTTATGCAGCCTGCAAAATCCACAGTGCCCCAGCCCGTAATTCCAGTGTTGTGAAGTAACATGTATTTGGGAACGTCCGGCCTCATCGCCCACGTCGCTATTGCGCATCCCAAACTATTCATATCAATCATTGCATCCTCGCCATGGCCCCTGTCTCAAGGACATTGAACAATAGAACGTTATATTTGCAGTCAGACCTGTGGGCATCTCCTCGCCGCTAGCTGAAAACCGAAAGCGCCGCCCTTCGAATTCCTCATTTGCAACATCACGTCGAAAAGGCATCTGTGGCCGTTTGAAATCACAAATTAATCCATCTAGTGCGGCTGTGTGTGAAAATGGCAACTGCCTTCACCCACAAATGGGACGCCCCGCCCGTCGGTGCAACTCGGTACAGTGATGCATGAGGGCCCACCGTTACTCGAGTACTACGTTCCACTGACCCTTCACAAGTCTGTTCGCGACTGCAAAGATTGTATGTGAAACAATGGGACCATAGCCGAATGTACATATCAACCAATGTTACACGGCCATCGGGTACAAATACATGATTGCAAATGAAGATGCCATTACTCGAATTGCAGCGTTGTGTGCGGGACGTGCTCGGCCAAAGGGGAGAGCAGCTTGCACAGGTGGAATGAATCACCACAGGTGGAGGCCATACAGCCTGAAAACACATAAATTGCACACCCAGTCTCCTCCCACAACCACACCCACTCCGAAATGCTACCGGCAGGACTCGCGATGTTGGCCCTGGGGGACCTGATAGCACTGCAAGTACTCCAACTCCAAGAAGAAGACGAACACCAACTACAACCGGCCGCACGGAGGAGACGCAGGAGGAGGAGGAGGCCAAGGCAGGGCCAGCAAGGGCCGCCAGCACAGCCACTACCACCACGCAGGCAGCCCGCAATCCCACGCCTCCGAGCACATCCGTTCAACCTCACTGATGAGCAGATCCACACCCTCTACCGTTTGGACCGGGACACCATAGCCGCCATTGTGGACATGACACAGGCTGACCTTGTCAGCATGATAGATAGCCCAACCGCCATCCCACCCCTACTGAAGGTGGTGTCTGTACTCCACTTCCTGGCCACAGGCACCTACCAGCACACAGTCGGACAGTTGCATGGCATTTCTCAGCCACTGTTCTCACGGACACTATTGCAAGTGCTCGATGCCCTCCTGCAGCACGCAGACGACTACATCTCTCTACCACGCTCGGAGCAGGAAATTACGAACACAAAAGTGGGATTCCATGCACTTGCCGGCATACCGGGTTGCATTGGTGCCATCGACTGCACCCATGTGGAATTGGTCGTCCCACATGCCATGGAGGCCCAGTACCGCAACCGTAAACAATTTCATTCCCTGAATGTACAAATGGTGTGTGACTCCAACAGGATCATTACACATTGTTGTGCCCGATTCCCTGGATCAACACATGATTCTATGGTCTTGAGGAACTCTACAATACCACGCTACATGGAGCGACACGCAGGGAACAGATCCTGGCTACTCGGTGAGTCTCATTTCATGCATGATGATGTGGGGTATGTGATTCGGCAATGACCTGGCAGGAAGGGGGGGGGGTGTGCGTACGTAGCAATGGCATTCCACATCATACGTTTATCGTCCACATACAGGTGATGCTGGATATCCACTGAAGAGATGGCTCCTCACACCAGTCCGGAACCCACGGGACCAGCATGAGGAGGACTACAACCATGCCCACTCACATACCCGTGTAGTCATTGAACAGGCATTCGGCCTACTGAAGACTCGTTTCCGCTGCCTCAGCAGGTCTGGCGGGGCACTCCTGTACCGCCATGAGAAGGTTGCAAAGATGGTCATGGCATGTGTCATGCTCCACAACATGTGCGTACGTAGAAATGTGCCCATGCCCCCTGACGCAGAACTGCAAGCACCTGAAGATGGTCATGATGAGGGTGGGGATGTGGCAGCACCTCAAGGAGTCTGCGAGGCACCGGAGGGCCGTGACATTCGTCAGCATCTCATTGATGCATGCTTCTAGCACTCACGCCTGGTGGCTGATACATGGACACGGTACTCGTGGCACTGTGTGTGTCTGGTACATGCACAATATGGACTGTACGCCTATGATGGCCTAGTACACAAAGATCATTGTCCACACATCTCATTGGTTGATCGTGCATTGTTTATGGCATATGTGATATCATGTTGAACACCCTATCGACCCGCCTCCCAAGTGAGCCCAACACACCCCCTCCACCCTCCTACCTCCCCCCCGAACACCAGTGTCCAAAGATGCTCATTGTCAGTGGGCAGTCGCTATTGCAAGCCCCCTCTGCGGGTATCAGGGGCACCCCTGCCTGTGGAGCGCAGGTTCCTCCCAGATCTACGTTGGGGGCTGCCCTGGACGGAACTTGCAACGGATGATGTCTCTGCCTGCTCACGTCCATGCATGTCCCTAAGGGTTTGTGAGAGCTCAGTGAGCACACGGCGCACTGCGGCAAGTTCGGCACATACGTCTTTGGACGTCGCATGCAGTTCCCCCCTCAGGCTCTCGGTGCTTCTCTCCATTTGGACTCTCAGGCTCTCGGTGCTACTCTCCATTTGGACTCTCAGGCTCTCGGTGCTACTCTCCATTTGTGCCCTTAGTGTCTCTGTACTTCTCTCCATTTCTGCCCTCAGTGTCTCAGTTGATGTTTCTATGTCTGCCTTAGTGCCCCCACATTCATCGGCATGGTCCTTGAGGAGCGTGGCCAGTTGCTGCTGTTGCACGATTAACTGGTCGAGGGACTGTTGCCTCTGCTGGGCCATGGCCATTTGCGGTGGTGTCACAGAGGGGCTGGTGACCTCATGTTGCCTTGCCACAGGGCTTGTGGGGGATGGCCAGTCGTCGTCTTGTGGGTGCCCCTGCGTGGTATCCTCATGTTGTACGGGATGGGACAGACAGGGGGATTGGGACAGGTCATGGATGGATCTGACTTCGACATCCCCGTCTTCTGTGTCGGAGCATGCTGCCATCAATGGGGTGTCACCTATGGTGTTGCTGCCACCAGAGGCAGTGCCTTCTGTGGCATCCATTGGGGGGACCTGTGGTGGTGGTGTTGTGGGCATGCTGGCTGCTGGGGTGCCTGTTGATGTTCCCTCCTCTGTGCTGCCACCTGATTTGTGCTGCTGCCGTGTCTTGATGCGTGCAGCTGAGGTGGAGGGTCTTTGGCCGTTGGTCTTGGCCCTCTTTGCAGGTGTGCTGGTAGGGGTGTCCTGATGCTTGTCGTTTGGATCGGACCCTGTGGTGGAGTAAAGGAGGGCGAGGGTTATTAATGGGTCTGTGGGAATTGGAATGGCATTGTATCACATGCATTGGGGTGGTACCTGAGGGTGATTTGGGTCGGGGCCTTGGAGGTGCTTTCATTTGTGTGTGGAGTGAGGGTGCAGTTGTTTGGCAGCCTGCAGTTAGGGTGTGCCTGCTGCACGTGTAGTGGGTGTTTTAGGGGTTTTTAATTATTTATGTATTTATTGTGAGTTTTAAAGTGCGCTATCAGGCCAATGTGTGTGGACGTTCTCCTGGACATGTGTTCCTGTTGCACTATGGGGACACATGGTACTTCACATGATTGGAAATTGTGGATTTAGCATTGTTTTATTTGGGCCACCTACCTGATTCTTCGGATGTCTGCACTCCTTTCTCCATCCCTCCGACTCCCTCTATGCTCTCCATTCCAATGGTGGAGGCACAGATTTCTTCCCAGGGGGTCAACTTGATGGGTGATTCAGGACCTCCCCCGGTGGCTGTGGCAATGTTGCGGTTGGCAGAAAGTATGCTACGGACGCGTATCCGCAGGTCGTCCCATCGCTTTCTGCATTGCTGGGGGGTTGCGGGGTGCGGTCCCCACCGCACTTACCCGCTGTGCCACCAGAGCCCATATGGCCTTCTTGTTCGCAAGTGCCGTCCTGGTCATTTGCGTGGAGAAGAAGACGGCAGCATTCTCCTGGAGGGTCTCTGTTAGCACGGTGAGTTCCTCACGGGAGAAGTGGACCTGCCGCTTGCGGTCGCACGCTTTCTTCGCTACTTTTCCCATTTTTCTTGGTTTCGCTAGGGTGGATGACGGGTTGGGGTGTGTTTCAGGGTAGTGTTTTTAGTGGTTGTGTGGATTTTGTGGTTTTATAGGTGTACGGCGGGATGTTTCCCGTTCCGGGCCCATGTTTTTACTTCCGTTTCCGTATATTTACGGTCACCGTACTTTCCGGTTGGCGCTCACTGCGGTGTCCGCTAAAATGGGTGGCGGTATTGCACCTAGGGCGCCGTACGGCGGCGGTGTGGGCCGTTTTGGGGTCATTTCCGCCATCGCGGACTTTGCACTTCCGCCATGCCGTGGTGCTCGTGCCCGATGGGTCGGAATAGGCCGCACTTTGCTCCATCGTGCAATGGCGGAAACGCTATTTACGCTGTGGCGGTCCGGTCAGTCACTTTCCGCCAGGGTCGTAATGAGGGCCCTAGTAATCGTTTGCCCCTTATGCAATGACTTGAGTGAATATTACCTTGATGCTCATTTGATGGGCTCTGGCTGCAGGCAATGGCCTCCTGCGTTCCTACTGTTATAATCAGTTGAAGATGTCACTTGTGCTTTTGAATCTTACATTTTGCCTGGAAAGGAAGAGCTGTGCTTGACGGACTACCCTTATGACATCTTTATGATATTGATTGGCTGTTACATGATTACTGGGAAGTGTTGTGTGCTGCATTTTTGTTCCTTTGTACGTACGGTTGTGATTTTATGTTCATGTATTATTCTTATTTTTATTTCTACGTGTTTTTATGCTTATATGTATGTTTTATGGATCTCATTTATATCCGACATAAACACATTTCTCTCTCTGCCACAATGCATGGTATCTTCACCCTGTGCACGTCTCTGTTGCTCGTCCAGCACTGTACCCACATTTCAACTCCCACGACAACTAAGAAAGATGTTTCTCAGCCAGCCACTATATTGGCCACTCAGCACCCACCAGTGTATTCCAAAACCATTTGCCCAAGCTGCATCTGGAAATAGCTCTGCATTCCACTGAACCACAGTATCTGCCCTCCACACTGATATCCCATTACACCCCGGCAGAAAACACCTCCAAACTTCCAGGCCTCTTTTTATTCTCGCTGTCACTGCAATCCTGTAATGGGGCCTTTTTGCTGGCGTTAGACCCAGTGCTATCTGTGTACAGAAGGCCCTGCCTGGTGCCACTACCCTGCACGCAAACTTTAAATGTCCCAACAGCTGTTGCATTATCGTCACCTCACATTTCATACCACCTCTGATATATTTTCTATCAATTTGTGATTTTTTTTTCCCCACAGCAGCTTGGATTCCATTCACACTAGGTCCAGTTTGATTCCCAAGAGCTTCAGAACTGAGGCCAGCCCTTCAGCTTTGTCAGGTGCCAAGGGGACTATCAAGTCTTTGCCAGTCGCTCACCCTCGGCCAGTAGCTGCACACATGTGTCTTCCCTCCTGCCCACAAGCAAGAAGTCACCCGGATGGCGTACTATGGGTTCTATGTCCCTTTGCCGACACTCGTTTTTACAATGTATTTTTTTAACGAAACATGTACATCGAAAAACTCATTGATTTTTTTTTTATTTGGGGGGGCAAACCCTACCTTTCCCTATAGAGTGAACCCTACCCCAAGCTCCTCCCCTTCATTTTATCCCTTCACCCCCACATATTTCGATGAGTTTTTTTAGATGTGCATTTTTCATAAAAAAATGACATCGAAAAAATTGGTGTCGACATAACAATGCGATACCGTTCTCTGTGCTGCATGTATATAAACCTCAATGGACAACCCTTTCAGCACGAACAGCTGATATATCTTCCAGAAATCTCCTTTCCCTTTTTTAGCCACAGTGGTCATTGGAGATACGAAGAAGACCTGCCATATTAACCTCCCGCACTTCCTTCTTCAACTTCTCCTCCACCAAGAATGTGTGCACTTGAACGCATTCTAAGTTCACTGACCACCTACCCACGCTTCAGCCTTTGTTAGGGATTCTAAATCATTTCTCAAACCCATTGACCAAAAAAACAAGCTGCACCTCTATGCAGGTAATATTTAAGCAAATCTGTCAGTTTGTGTATGCTAACCACAGGACTCAGCTTTTTTCAAGAACCTGCTGTTTCCACCGGACCCTTTGTCCCCTCATCCCCATCATTGAGTGAGGGGATGCAACCTACTTCATCGTGCGCATTATTGGTTATATTTACATGCCATCCGGGTCATGCACCCCAGTTGTATGCCCTGTATGCTCCTCCATTGACATACCCTCCTCTCTGTTGAACCCCCATATCTCTTTGGATGAACCTGACTCAAACAACCTTGACAGCACCGACATACTATTAGCTATGTGCCTAGCCACCACCTAGTCTGGTGGGGGTCATCCCCTGTAGCCACAATGCAGCGTCAATCTCTCCTGTCATGGTTCAAGCATGGACACAGGGGTCAAGGACACAGGGGATCCACACACATGACAGACAAGGAATAGATACACTCTAGCATGGCAGGCTGACACAAGAGACTGACATGTATGGGCAGAGTGTGTGTGCCAAAACGCATTGTTTTGGAGCCAGATGGTGCAGGCATGGTGGCACAGGCAACTACTTAGGCCAACCCTGGGCCGAGTTCCACTACACGGCAAGCCTGGCCAAAATCCCATGAGACTTCTAGGCTCTCGCACAGTTTCGAAACCACGATGGCCATATCGTTGGGCTAACCTATTTAAACTGCCCACTGCATTTGGCACATGCTTAACATTTCTGAAGTAACGCAGTAACCACACCAGTTCACCCTCGTGTAACTTGGGCTTACCTGAGACCTACCTTCAACTCCGGATCCTATGAGCAGTCAAACTCACCTGAGGTTCGCCGTACCAGCTCCTTTTCAAATTCTCAGCTACATTACTACTTACCTGAAGACCTCCGCTCCAGCTCCTACACGCAGCAGGGGAGCCGATTTATGAATTTCACAGGGGTGCCCAAATATAGGAAGGAGGTGATATACACGAGCTTGGTAGTCCTCTTTTTTGGGGGGCTCAGTGGGTGAGGACCAGAAATCAATGATATCTATTGTGGTGTCGCCAGTCTCATTGTGTTTGGAGGACGAGTCCTCTGTCTGTTGCCATTGATTAGTGGGCTGTGACCCATAGGAAATTAAGGGGCGGGGTTACCGCCCAACCGTTAGTTCGAGATACGAAGTTGATGAATAAAGACATGTTGCACCCCAGCTCTGTGTCGGCTCATCTTTAGTCATATGTTGCATGAGTGACACTACAGCGTGAGGCGGTCCACGTAGCAGAACATCACATTGGCGACGAGGCGGACACGAAGTCCCACCGTGCCTGCCATCTCAGGCCCACTGTGCGCGTGGTGTATCACTCGGCGCCGCTGGTTGCGCGGGGCCTCATCCTGCTGGGATCATCCGGAGAGGTGGGTGGAACGTGAAGGCGTCCCCACACTGTGCGCACCACACGAGGCTTCGGCGCACATATCTCTGGCGGGTGGAGCAAACTGTGAAAGCTCCCCGTGCAGTGATCCGTCCGGGCGGTGGAGAGTGAACGTCTCCCGCCAACGGCAATGAAGCAAGATAACCCGACCTGTGCATGCGTGTGCACGGTGGAGCACTGGCAGGTGGAGCAGTGACTCCCTGCTCACATTCCGGGCGGTTGAGAAGCACTGGCGTCCTGCCGATGGCAACGACTAAAGAATCAATCAGGAGACGAGCGGTGGAGGCGTGATCCTCCCGCTCCAACGCGATACCACACACAAGGCCTCACAGTCTTCGCTAACACGCGGCACAGCGCCCCCCCCCTATTTTGGCGTGAAACGTCACAAGACACCGAGCGGAAAGAAGTTCACCACGAGCCACCAACATCTAGTTCAGCGACAGCTCATGAGTGGCTCGGAAGGAGAGTCACTAACCGTTCCAGTGACTCCAGCCAGACCAGAACACTGAAAAATGACGGACAGCCTTCTAGCTCAACTGCCAGCAAATTTCGATCTCACAGACAGCGGCACCCTTGGATCTAGATGGAAAAGATGGCTGAGGGACTTTGAAGCGTGCCTAAAAGCAGCTGGCCCACTGGAGGATGAACAGAAACTCAACCTCTTAAACCATGCGGTAGGGTCAAACGTGCGAGACATCCTAGAAGAAATACCTGAGAACAACATGACACGTACACCAAATTGAAGACAACGTTCACTGAGTACTTCACACCCCACACCAATGTGGACTACGAACGACACGTTTTCCACACCACTAAGCAAAACAAAGGAGAAACCATTGATGCGTTCGTCATGAGACTACGATCAAAAATGAAACACTGTGATTTCAACAATTAATCCAACGACGAGGCCCTCAGGTCACAAATCATAGTGGGCTGCGAGAGCGCTGACTTCCGCAAATGACTACTGCAATAGCCACGCAACCTAGAGGAAATTCTACGCCTGGCGCGATCAGATGCTGCTCTCGCGGTTCAAGTAGAGGGCCTGGACGACATAAAGATCACCCATGGAAAACACAAAAGGCTCAATAGACTAGAAGGGACCGCAAGAAACAACAGTGACCCTTTTTGCTACCGGTGTGGACACGAATACCCTCACGAAGGAACATGCCCAGCAATGGGTCAGACCTGCTCCGCATGTGGCAGTGAAAACCATGATAAGGCCGTATGCTTCATATTCCGCAGCAAAATGAGAGGGGCAGGAAGAAGCAACAAACCCACAACAGAACCAGAACAAAACCCGCTGCCACATCACCACAGGACCGCGCACCAGCCCCAAGATCAAACGCGCCACAGACACTACGAAGAGCCACTGGTAAGGAGACAAGACAACAAGGATTGGAGGGACAACAAGACCACACCTTCCAAGACAAGGAGAAGACCCCAGAGGTACATACAATGTCTCATCGAGCAGTCACAATCTGACAGCGTGTCAAGCGCTTCATCAGACGAGAGAGCCCGCCGACCTGACAAACAACAAGAAACACCAAAAGCAAAGGATTCTTCATGGCGTCGTGCCGATACCAAGAACATGAAAAAACATCCCCATGCACGTGTTAGAAGCGGCCACCGAGAGCGTATGCATACTGAGCTATCAGGCAGCCATAGAAATGGGACTCATCCACATATTATATCGCCTCATGGTACACAAATATCTAGACCCAACGGCAAGCCTTGACCAAGTCTTCCCGTCACTTTTCAAAGGCCTTGGCAAGTTGAAGGACAACAGATCGAGCTCCACATCGACACCAGCGTCCCACCCATAACGCAACACTAGCGGGGAATACCCATCAACATTCAAAAGCAAGTTGAAAATTAACTGACCAAACTACTAGATGCAGACATCATTGAGCCCGCAGAAGGCCCCACCCCATGGCTCTCCCCCATAGTAGCCGTGCCCAAAAGAGACTCCTCAGACATTTGAATATGTGTGGACATGAGGAGACCAAACAAAGCCATTCTGAGGGAACCACACCAAGCCCCACGAATTTCAGATATGGTACACCTCCTGAACGGGGCGACCGTGTTCTCCAAACTCGACCTAAACAAAGGTTACCATCAGTTAGAACTCTGCAAAAGCTTCCGCTACATAAAAACGTTCGCAACCCACCTAGGGCTTTTCCGATACAAGCGGTTAAGTTTCGGGGTGTCCTCCGCGGGGGAAATTTTTCAAGCAGAAATTCACAACGTCATCAAGCACGTGCCAAATTGCTTGAACTACAGCGACGACATACTGGTCTTCGGCCAGAATCAAGAACAACACGATGACACGCTAATGAGAGTATGTACGGCTCACCCTAAACAAGGAAAAATGTGAGTTCCGCAAGAGAACACTTCATTTTTTTGGTTACATATTTTCCGAGAAGGGCATGACACAAGACCCAGAGAAAGTCAGCGCGCTCCGAGAAGCGCAGCCACTCACCACCACCTCAGACCTCAGATCATTCTTAGGACTCGCAAGCTATTGCACAAGATACATACGAGATTTCACATCTATCAGTGAACCTCTCAGAGCTCTCACCAAGCTCAACACAGAATTCGTCTGGTCACCTCAATGCCAAAAGGCTTTTCAGATCATCAAGGACCGCATTTCCGACGCCAGGAACATGGCATATTTCGACCCCAAGAAAACAACGGAACTCATCGTTGATGCCAGTCCGTGTGACCTAGGTGCCATCCTGACGCAACTGGGTGACAAAGAAGAGAGCGAAAAACACATAATGGGCCTCATTACACGTTGCGCGCTAAAAATTGCAAATTACCGGCATGGTGCCCTTAACGTGTCCGCCCTCGCAGGAGGGAGCTAATAGCATACCATTACGAGTACGCGGACAAGAGCATTGCGCCATGCCGGTAATGCCCCTACTGCCATGCCGCTAAACTCCCCCAAAAGTCTCTTACCGGCTTCGACGACAGTGCAGATAGTAACTCCGCCTTGACGCAGCATGCAAATAGCGGTCACCGCTAATAGCGGTGACCGTTAAATAGCGGAACCGGAAACAGCATCATCGCACAGGAACGAGAAAGAGCACGGCGGCCATCTTTAAAAACACAATCCATTGCCATTCTCTGCCCCCTGGACCTGTTTGTAGTACTTTGCTGTTGGAGATTTCCCGGAACACCCTTACCATGCCCAAGGCACTTAAAAAAACAACTGACCGCCAGCGGAAAGAAAAGTTTTCAACTGAGGAGCTACTTATGCTGACCCAGACCTTATCTGACAATGCTGCAGTGGTCTTTACAAACGCCATGCGGTGGGAGACACTCCTTAAAAAAAAGGCTATCTGGGCCGAGGTAGCACTGAAAGTAAGTGCTGTGGGCACCAGAACCAGCAATGTACGTGAGTGCCGAAAAAGATGGGATGACCTGAGACTCCAGGTCAGAATGATCCTGGCAGAAAATCATAACATTGCCACCGCAGGTGGATCTGGGTCGCCAACTAAACTAAAGGAATGGGAGGCGACATGCGCCAACCTCATCAGAGTTGAATGCATCGAGGGAGTCAGGATTTTGGAGCATGACGTGGCAAACACTTCGGATGGAGGTAAGTGTACTGATGAAAGCATGCAATGTGAATCTACTGGTCCCCACAAATGTCAGCCCAGAATCACCTCATGGATGGCCAAACATCCACACATGCATCCCACCCTGCCCATGTCAGTGCCAGACCCAAACACACACACATGCACACATCAACAGAGCCAAGTGCCACACACAACACTGCATGGATGAGCCACTGAACTGACACATCGCCTGCATCCTTCACAATGAAGTCCAAATGCCCACAACTGCATTGATGATGTATCCTGCATTAAGTACATTGAACCGTAACCAATGCCATCCCCCTTCTTGTCCCAGACAGACAATGAGGATGCATCCCAGGCACCCCCTGCGCAAAAGAAAAAAAGGCCACAGCCGACCGAGGATACCCCCACGACATCAAGGGGAAAAGGCACAAGGCTCCATTTGCAGAGTCTCAAACATCGGTCGAACGCCACTGCCAAGGCCACACCAAACCCAACTGCCCCACCTCCGGAGGTTCACTCACCACCACCAATCACAGCCACCGAGGGACCACCATCAGCTGCAGCTAGCTCGGCAGGAGAGGCGGCAGCCACTGCACCATTATCTGATGTGGAGGACCCAACAGAATTCGACCTGGGCATGCACACCCCAAGCCCCCCTGGGACCCCAGAGCCATCACCCCAGCACACACCTGGCTCCAACGTCACTGGTGACGAGACCATGGGAGTCTTCAGTAGCCCCCCGGTGCCTCCATCTGTACACCTGCCAGCATCACAATGCACAGCAGCCACACCACCGCAGCCCGACACTGCCCTTGACCTGGCCAGCAGCAGCCAGCGGCAACAGGGTCTCACTGTGCTGGTTGGTCAGCATGTGGAGGAGGCTGCCCGTCTCAGGGCGGAGATTGGGGAGACATCCAGGCACTCCAGGGAGGGGATGGAGGCATGCACAGACAGGCTGTGTGGGGAGCTCATCCGAGTTCGGGAGGTCCTCACACGTATTGCGGACGCAATGGACCGCCAATTCCCACCACCACCAGCACCAGGACAGTCTGCCACTTCTTTGTCCGCCAGTTCGCGGCAGACATGCCCACTCCGACGCTCCGCACGCACCACCATGCGCACCTCTAGGCAGCCTCCAAATGCTGGTTTTGGCAATGACCAATAGGGAGTGAATGTCCATGCTTCCGCGTACATGCCTGGACGCAAACATTGTGGAAGACACATGAGGGACTGTTGTGGGGGGTGGGGGGAAGGGTGTGATGGGACTGTTGTGGGGGGTGGGGGGAAGGGTGTGATGGACTGTTGTGGCGAGTGGGGGAAAGGGTGTGATGGGACAGTTGGGGGGGTGGGGGGCAGGGTGTGATGGGACAGTTGTGGGGGGTGGAGGGTAGGGTGGTGCGATGTTCGGGGACATGCATATGTTCCTGTTTAAGTTCATGAATACATTGGTGTTTGAGCAAAACACAGGCCTGGACTTCCTCATTGTGTATGTGTAATTTATTGATGCCAGGGTCCATTATGAGCTAACAAACAGACACCAGTGCATCACTAGCCATATCCAGGTGACAGTACGAGAACATGTTACTCAGAAGATTTGGTTGATCAGATGCTGTCTCACAGCACGTCCCTCCTGGCCATCCCCTCTTGCATGACCTGCATCCCCTTCACCTCCATCCTCATCACCATCATCATCCTCATCAGGTGCTTCTATTTCAACGTCAGGGGGCAGTGGCACATTCCATCTGATACACATATTGTGCAGCATGACACATGCCATGGTGATATTGGCCACCTTCTCATGGCCATACAGGAGAGCGCCACCAGACCTGCTAATGCACCTAAACCGTGACTTCAAAAGTCTAAAAGTCTGCTCGAACACGATGCGGGTACGGGTATGTGCACGATTGTATTCCTCTTCGTGCCTGTTCTGTGGGTTCCGTACAAGTGTGAGGAGCCACCTCTTCAGGGGATAGCCGGCATCACCTATATGGGGGAAGTAATGGGGTCCTGTTACTTTTCACCACAAGTGTGGCCTGTTCATTTCACAAACATTGACTTGGCATTGCGATTCAAGTACACACTTAACAGCATACATGCAAATGGTCTGTGTAACTGCAATGTGCAAAGGTGAGCTGAACCCTGCAAGTAGACATGCCCCATTGATGCCTCCATCAGTAATTGACATGTCCTGGGTGAGGCCAGGTCTTAGGTGTCCCTGTGCCCAGGCAGATTTGGTACCACACTAGTGGTGTACTGCCCTTCCAACATTGATGTTGCCATGCTGAGAGGCATCACTTCAGTGGTGCTATGGGTTCGTGGTGCATTGCTATGGCTAGGGGGTATCCCTTAGCATGCATTGAAGGGCACAATGCATTATTGATGTCGTGCTGGACGAATTCTGCATGACTATGTTGACGGCATGGATGACATTTGTGTATTTTGTGGCGTGGAATGTTGTGCAATGTGGATGTGGATTGATGTTTGATGTTTCTAGACTTGGATTGTCATCTGTGTTGTGTAGCATATACGTGCATGTCCGTTCATCTCAAGTACGTTGCGGCCCTCCCAGATGGACATTGGCGTACATCTGTATGTGCATTTGGACGACGGACTACAGGCTACACCCAGTTGGAGTATCTATCTCTCCCCCCCACAGCACACCCAGTTGGAGTATCTATCTCTTCCCCCCCCCCAAGCACACCTAGTTGGAGTATCTATCTCTCCCCCCCCAAGCACACCCAGTTGGAGTATCTATCTCTCCCACCCCAAGCACACCCAGTTGGAGTATCTATCTCTCCCGCCACAATCACACTACCATGTGCTTGGCCTGCTACTCAACAAGTAGCAACGAACGTTGTCCCATTTGTTGCTCCATGTAGCGGGGGATAGTTGAGTTCCGCAGGACCATGGACTTATGGGTAGTTCCGGGAAATCGGGCCCAGCAATGTGTGATTATCTTGTTGGCGTCGTATACCATTTGGACATCGATGAAGTGGAATTGCTTCCTGTTTCGGTACACTACTTCATTGTGATGTGGGACGACCAATTCCACATGTGTACAGTCGATGGCCCTGATGCAACTTGGGATGCCTGCCAGTGAATAGAAGCCAACTTTGGTGTTTGCAATCTCCTGGCCAGTCTGTGGCATGGATATGTGTTCGGGTGTATGCTTCAGGAGGGCATCGAGTACCTGGTTCAGTGTGCGTGAGAATACTGGTTGGGAGATGCCATGCATCTGCCCCACTGTATTCTGGTAGGTGCCTGTTGCCAGGAAGTGGAGCACAGTCACCACCTTCAGTACAGGGGGGATGGCAGTTCTGATGTCTATGAGGCTCACAATGTCGTCGTGTATCATGTCCACGATGCTGGTGATGGTATCCCGGTCCAGACGGTACAGGGTGTGTATCTGCTCAGGTGTTAGGTTAAATGGACTGGCTCTGATCCTGGGAATTGGTGGGTGCCTCTGTGGTATGATTAGGTGCTGTGGTGGTGCTTGCTGTGCCTGTCTTGCCCTCCTCCTCCTCCTCCTGCGTCTCCTCTGTGCTGCCTGTTGTTGTTGCAGCTGTGCTGCAATCAGGTCCTCCAGGCCATGTAATGCTGCCAGTATTGGAACCATCTTGGTGTGGGAAGGGGTGTGGGAAGGGGTGTGGTGTGCTTCTTTTGAGCAGCCACAGTCTCCATTGCCTCCACCTGTGCTGATTTTGGCCACCTGTGGCAGGTGGTAACACTGCACAGTTCTTTTAACGGGTGGTTCGCGATAGCGGTATTAGCACCATGCCGGTAAGGGGTTTTGGGGATTTACCATGCCGCTATTGGCATGTACACTTACCTTGTGATGCTGTGCTATTGGCGGCATGTCGTTATTTACGGGATGGAGGGTCGCACGCACGCGGACTGACCGCTATTAGTGGCACCGTACTTAGCAGTGCCGCTAATGGCGGTGAGCCGGGTCGTAATCCGCATGGGCATTTAATGTTACCGGTATTCCATTACCGGTAACGTTAAACCCCTAACGCCTACCGTGTAATGAGGCCCTAATAGTGTCATACGCCAGTCGAAGCCTCTCCAAAACTGAACAAGCCTACTCTCAGGCGGAGAAGGAAGGTTTGGCAGTGGTCTGGGCCTGTGAACATTTTCACTTGTTCCTGTATGGAAAACCTTTCGTGGTTGTAACGGACCATCAGGCTCTCACCTTTCTATATGGCAACCCTCAGCCAAAAATGCCCAGAATAGCCCGATGGGCACTTCGACTACAAGATTACCAATTCACCATCACACACAGACCAGGGAAAGAACAAAACCCTGCAGACTTCCTCTCACAGCACCCAAAGGAATCATGAGGGCCAGAACCCTCCATCGCTGACCAGTACATCAAATATATCATCCACAGCAATGCACCCCAAGGGCTCGACATGGATCAGATAGCTCGAGAATCCAACACCGACCAAGGAATACAAACCATACTGAGGTACCTAGAAACAGGACGATGGAAACACGCCAAACAAATCCGGGAATCAATGAATGATGACACGAAACAAGACATCACCTGTTTTCTGGCCGTGAAGGAAGAACTGGAAAAATCAGATGAAGGGCTACTGTTGAAAGGCGCCAAGCTCGTAATTTCGCAGAGCCTGTGACGGAAAGTACTAGAGGTGGCCCATGAAGGACACTGAGGGATAGTGTCTACCAAAAGGATGCTAAGGCAAAAACTATGGTTCCCCCAATTAGACACCTCAGTGGAAGAACTACTGCAAGACTGTCCTACGTGTGCCCTAGTAAAGCCCCACACATCACCTGAACCCTTGAACATGACTGCACTGCCAGAAAGCACCTGGGAGGAAATAGCCGTCGACCACTTCGGACCCATGGAAGGGGGAGAGTACATATTGGTAGAGGTGGACGAATACTCAAGATATCCCGACCTGCAGATAGTCCCGTCCCATCGGCTCATCATACCATCCCAGCCCTAGATCGAATGTTGGCAACCTACGGAATGCCCAAGGTAGTAAAGTCTGACAACTGACCTCCGTTCACTAGACAAGACTTTCAAAGATTCGCGGAATACATGGGTTTCCGTCACAGGAAAGTAACACCCCTGTGGCCACAAGCAAATGGGACAGTCGAAAGGTTCATGAGCAATGTTAAACGCACGACCCAGATTGCACGCATCACAGGAGAACCTGCCGAGAAGCTGTTATACCAACTCATGCGAGATTACAGAAACACCCCACATAGCACCACCGGGAAAACACCATCAGAGGTGATGTTCGGGCAAACGATTAGGACACGACTACCACGCATAGCGGTTGAGGAGGAGCAATATAAGAAGGACACCGAAATGAGACACAGAGACAAACTCATGAAAGAGAACATGAAGAGGGCTGCTGACGCCACTTGCAGGGCCAAGGAGAATGACCTGACACCAGGAGACCTGGTTGTGGTCCGCCAACCCCAACAGCGCAAAAACATGGCACCATTCAGTGAAGAACCCCTCATCATCGTCAAAAGGAAGGGATCACTCATCACCGCAGAAGGAGACATCAGATCTGTAACACAAAACTCATCTCACTTCAGGCGAGTGCCCGGAATCCCACCCTCAGGTGTCATGAGCAGAGATGGCACCTTCTCTCACTGGGACACTCCCTATGAAGGAGACAGAGAAGACTCTGAAGGTGACCCGACGTCAGGAGCTGAGACCGGCTCACCAGCCAGAGTGGAATGTCGACCCCAGAGAACAAGAAAGAAACCACATCGCCTCATTGAAGAGATGGACTGATGGTAGGACTAAATGTTTAGTGCCGGGACGGTGTGGTGTCGCCAGTCTCATTGTGTTTGGAGGACGAGTCCTCTGTCTGTTGCCATTGATTAGTGGGCTGTGACCCACGGGAAATTAAGGGGCGGGTTACCGCCCAATCGTTAGTTTGAGATACAAAGTTGATGAATAAAGACGTGTTGCACCCCAGCTCTGTGTCGGCTCATCTTTAGTGATATGTTGCATGAGTGACACTACAGCATGAGGCGGTCCACGTAGCAGAACAGCACATCTATAGGGGTTCCACACTGGCTACCCTCTCTTACACCTACAAGGGTGTGACCATATTCATACCATACAACAAGGCAGGAGAAAGGAGCTTTAACTACACCTTATGCCATGTTCAAAATACATATTTTAATTATTATTGTATACAAAAACAATTCATAGTAAAAAACAGTAAAATACATTCACTATTGTGTCCCATGTCAAGTAGGTTTAAGCAACACATCCTTCATCATCACCACTGTTCCTTTGTGTCTTTTGAGGGGGGTGATTCGTGAGGTTAGTATTGGATAGTGGGGGCAGGTATTGTATTCTGAGCCCCTAGTCTACTTTAGAACAAGGATAGAATATTGTCCTTTCATGTGTCAAAACATATTAGTGTTTCTAGGTCCACTTAGTGATGCCGTGTGTTCAGATAATTTCTAATCACGTAGTTTTGTGGGCCCGTCTTCAGGACGTTTGCTTTTCTTTTTTTGTGTGCACATTCATGCCACAATCAACTTTAGTTTCACAACAGTCTTGTTTTCGGGTGAATAAAAATGTAATAAACCAAAAATATTTTTGGTTGTTAAAGAGTAAGATATAAAAAATGTGATCCCTGTCTAAAGTATTGTAGATTTGTCACTAACCTTCTATTTCTTGTATACGGGGAGCCCTTTCTAAGCGCGTGTGTCTGCGTAGTGGGCCAACAAGTGTGTAAAATTAAACACTTATTTCTTCAATCTTTTGCGTTCATTTTGAAGTTTCCTATTTATACATAACACAAAAATACTGAGCCGATTCTTTAGAATCTGAGCATTGTTTGTCTTATTCTTTAGCACTATTTGCTTTTTGATAAATATATCCTTTACCTTATTTTCAGTACGGGGAGTAAATACACAGGCCGTCTGCGGTGTTGTCAGTTTTTTCTTTCTTTCGTTATGGATGTCGCTTTGTTGTCAAGTCAATCCCATTACACTCGCTCTGTTTTATATCTGCAAGTGGGCCATGATTATTATTTAGGGCTTGTGTTGTTATATTTTTAGGGGGATGAATGACATTGTTGTGGGGAAAAGTCTGACTTAATTTGTCCTACGTCCAGGTGGCTCCCAGCGTTTCCTCCATGTCCTTCTGACAAAGGGGAGAACAAAACAATGATCTTACTAGGCCCAGTGACATTGAGAACGTGCAAGTGCATGGGAAAGCGGGAGGGGAAAAGTGCATGGAAGGGGGGGTGAGTGGAAAGTGTGAAGCAGAGGAGAAACAGATAAATAACAATAAATAAATAATAAAGGAAACAAACAGTGGTAGTGCAGCCAGCAATTTGCAAGTGCTAGGTTTAAGGCAGCAGACAGGGTAGGTCTGATAAGTGCAGGAAGAAAAGGGGGGGGCTGTATGGGTACAGATACAGACCCCAGTGCAAGGGGTGGCCCGGAGGCAGTGCAGGAGGGTGGCGGGGTGAGCAGGTACCTGGGCCCGGAGGATAGAGGGTGGCCAGGTGCACAGTGCCAAGAGAGACCAGATCAGCAGGGGAGAGGGTGAGCGAAGGCAGAAGGAAAGAGGAAGGTCTTGAGGTGTTTCCGGAGATGGTTCTCCTCAAGTTTTAGAGTGGCAGGGAGGCTGTTCCAGAGGGAGACCCCAGCCGAAGACAGAGATCTACCCCCAGCTCGTTTCTTTCTCAGATGTAGAAGTAGAGCTGTAGAGGAGGTCCCAGATATGTGACGTATGATGAGCAAATAAACCAGCAGAGAGCCGCAGTAGGGCTCTGTCCAGTACCTATCAGAAGAACAGCACCAGTACCAATACCAAGGAAACCATGGACAGTAAGGTATTCATTGAGAAAACCATATCAACAAATGAAACGGAATGAAGTTTGTCTGAGTACAGTCCCTGAAGAAACCAAAAAGGTCTTAATGGAAGACGAATGGTGATGTCACAAGAACCTAAAACTGACTCACATGTAGAAGAAATGATGGCCAGAGAATGACATAAAGAGACAAAACGCCATGAACAAGGACATTGTGAACTTAGAGTCTGAAGGCGATGTCAAATAAAAGAAGCTTAAGCTGTAAGCATGGCAAAGATATTTGACCAGATTACACGTGAACATACGCTTGGAACCGCAAGAAAGCTAAGAGAATCGTGTGCTCTGAGCTGGGGGGGAAATCCGCGGCAAATTTGCCGTTTCTTGGCGCTATCCACCGGCGGTAATAGCGCAAATTTTCCCCATTGGCCCCAATGGGGAATGAGGAATTCCTGAATGGGCCCAATGGGGAATGGGCACTAACCGTTCTGCCAAACCGGTGATCCGGCGCTAATAGCACCAGGGGTTTGGCGGTAAGGCTAATAGCACCGGCGGTAATAGCGCCGGCTTTACCACCCAACTCGTGATAAGACCCTTTATATGAAGTATACTTCCACTTTGTACAAAAAGCAGAATCAACACAATTACTAAAGCCATTCAAGAAAGGTTTCACAGCCAACGAAATCAGGAGCTGAGCAGCAGAAACGAAACTCAGCAGAGGCAACTCGTGCCTAAGGAACCAAGGTCGTATCCATCAAAATGAACGAGCAGAGCTACAATTAACTGAAGCAAGGACCAGAATATACTGCTTTGAAGGGGCACGATGAGAAGGCGAAGGCAGGTGGTGGGTGAACATAAAATCAAATACACAAATTGTTGAGGAAAAGGCAAATCCGCGGTGTCTGAATCACGTGACCAGCCGAACTAACAGAAGTAAGACCCCCACACCCACGCATGGCTGTGAGCCAGGAGAAGATATCGAGGCAGAAAATGCAGTCTCGAAGCCAATCACTGCGAAATAATTGACACATAGCCACTAAAGTAATGGTTGATTGGAGGAAGGCCGGGTGAGTTGAGGGGCACCCTGCACCTGGCCGACCATTCTGCATGCTGCTAAGCAAAGTGAAAAAGTATGCATGGGGTTGGAGCCAACCCAATTACAGTGGACCAAGTAATCTAGACAGTGTTTTCCCAATCCCCTCACTCCGTTACCATATACAGATATAATACCTATAGTAAAGTTACCTTTTCCTAACCAATAGAATTGCATGTCAACTTTTGAGTGTTACACGTCAAGAATGACGAGTTTTTAGTATAAGTGTTAGGATTTTTATGAAGTTCATTGGAGTTGAATCGAGATGGAAGATCGCACCATTGCTGATATTCATAACTCCCGTTTTTTGTACTTGTCATTAAACGGACTCCCTTTGCCAAACCGTTTGAGTTGTCCTTATTGATTGGTGCTGGAGTAATAAAATCTGCACCTCCATCCATCTCACGGGTGTTGCTATCTTGTCTTAAAGTTCTTCTGAGCAAACTCCGACTCTATGGGCCGGTCGGGGGTCTCGGAGTACACTTGGAAGCAGAGGATGGTTGTCAATTTTCGATTAGAATAAGACAACCATTGACCGTCGACAAAAAGTAACTCTAGAAGTAATTCTAGGTCCTCGGCAATATCCCAAGTCCTTTGCCATTTAGCTGAGTAGACCAGGAAGCTCCCCGCAGACAGTGGTAGATTAAAGATAAAAAGATCTGCAGAACGAGGTCTGAAGGGCCCATGATACCCACCTAACCCCTTCCCACTCCTACAGGCAGCTGAGTGGGAGAAAAGCCAGAGAAGGCGGTGACAAAGGCGGTGATCCCGAGGATCCAGAGAGGAAACATGCGAACGGTGAGTGAAAAAGACTAATGGTTTGGCAAAAGTGCATGCCTCAGAAACAATTAAGGGAAAAGGTAACGGAGGGAGAGGGAGGTGGGAAAACAAAATATAGTTAGAAGTAGAGAATATATAGTGTATATATATATATATATATATATATATATATATATATATATATATATATATATATATATATATATATATATATATATATATACACTACAAGGGGTTTTTAGATTTTACATGTGATCATAACCTCCTTTTTTACAAAGTTTTTGTACAGAATGGCATAGGTTTTTAATAGGGCAACTTAACCATAATGTCCCTTTAACAAAGTTTTTTTTTGCAGTGAATTTTGGAAGTTTTTAGTAGGGCAACGTAACCATAATGTCCATTTGACAAACGTTTTTTGAATGATTTGCATAGGTTGGCAGTACTATAAGTGATTCATAACATACGTTGACCAACATTTTTGTTGAGCATTTAGAAGGATTCCAATAGTAACACATAAGCATACTGTAAAGCAACATTTGACTTCACTGCCCATCCTTCTACAAAGTGCACAGTAGCATATGCTGTTGCACAGCATGGCCACATGGTATAGAACTCATACACACTTCACAATAATATGGGTGAGTCGTTGATAGTGCAGAAGGGCATTGTATATTGTTGTACGAACTTGTAACTGCAACACTTCCCGTTCACAACTCAACAGGACAAGTTTGCACCACAATAGAAGCAAGAGTGCATACCGAGGTCTTTGAATCAGTAAACCCCATTCCACCCTAAATAAAAATGGGGGATGAATGCCATTACCAATACAGATTTTACGGCACTAACCCATTGCACCAAATAAAAGGATTTTTTATCTTCAATGGAAAGGCCTCCGGCGTTCCCGTTTGAAGAAAGCAAATCCTGTTCCAAGATGGCCACCATGGAAAGGGAAGGCAGCGTTGCATAGAAAGTCTTTTTGCGAAGTGGGCAAAGAAGATTTGAATTTGTTCTAAAATGTGTGGTTATCAGCAACACCTTTAACAGAAAGGCAGTGCCTGGTGGACCTGGCGACTGAAATACAATATTTAGCCCCAACCAGTAAATGGCAGTATTTACTTTCCCGGAAATTGTGGTCAGTAAGCATACCTACAGTGTACCCCTCAGGGACGAAAGGCGTACCGTTGATTTGTTATGTACATGATGACACTTGTGAAGTATGAAAACACTACTACATGTAAAACACAAAGGTGTTTGTTTGACCTTTACATAAATGTGTGGAACATACAGTGAATATGTTTGGCAAAAATGTGCGTACAGAAGCCAAGGAAGTAGTCTTCTAATGTGTGGACAAAATCACAACAAACCCTGTGAAGTGGAGTTCACTAATGGCAGAAATATTGCAAGCAACACCATTACCACTGACCTGTGCACACATTTTTGTGTAAGTGCCACAAGGTGAAAAGGGTGAGGAAATGTGTAGTGAGAAGGTATAAGGAAGCATTGCTTTTGAAACGTTTCTGTACAGCAAACACTTTCACTGCACCTGATCTCATTTTTCCACTTTTAGAAAGATACCAAATCTGACAAGATAGCGTCTTCATGCAGAACTAATCTTGGTAATTGGGGCATCTGGGTAACAGAAAGTACCCTAATGGCACGAAAGCATAATAGATGGGCCTGAGCCTTACGTTGCCAACGTAGCATGACAGATTGTGAAGGGGAACATGAAATGGTTAAAAATCACACTAGCATGTAAAAAGTATTAAGGTACTTTTATTTCACAATGCACAGCGTTAAATCATCGCCCTTTTCTCAGTTGCAAATAAATTGGAAGTTTGTGTCTCTGCTGCACAATGAAAATGTTAATTTTGACGGTCACGTTGATGTTTTCCCACACAGTCACCATACGTTGGCGCCACAGTTTTTATCACACACACAGTATGCAGTGGCGGCACAGTAGTCGGTTTCCTCTTACATTCATTGCCAAGACGGCATCAATCGCTGCGATGTAGTCCATCAGAAAGTATGGTATGTTACTTATAATGTTAGTGGCAATGGTGACGTTGTTGTTTAACCACACAGAAATTATGCGTTGTTGACACAGTAGTCGTATTCCTGTCACAGTGATTTACAAGGAGACGTGAATGGCTGCAAACTATGACACCAGAAAGGATGGTATGTTGCTTCTTACTGCTACAACTGCGTACGGACATAGAGGTCCGATGCGGTCATCCCATTCAATGATAACGCACATTCAACCGGTGACGAATAGCTGCACTTGACGATTAAAGAAACGGTCACTCGGACGCTACAATCCATGATGTTTGCAATACGGAAGGAAGTAGCTGAGGGGAAAATGACAAAAAAGATCTATCAATACGAAGCCTTTGCGGAAATGTAAGGTGTAACACATAACATTTCTATAAACAATTAATGTTATGTGGGGAAATGTACTGACTCCCTACAAACAGTGACAATGTATAATCTGCATAATAGGTAAAAAAATATCAATGCCACATAAATTTCGTAGGTAATAGTGGAAATTGTAGTGACATCGTACAGACAGCGGTAATGTGCAATCTAAAATTTCAACGGCACACAAACTTCCAAATACATTAGTAGTAATCATTTTTCTTTTTGCACACTAAGTAAATAATGGCAGTTTGGTGTACAGGCCTAAAAAATAAGCTTACATGATATGTACCACCTCCATTTCGGCCTCCGCAGTCACACAGTATTTGTTTGCAAGAAGACCTCCTCGGGAATTGATATTTCATGTGCTTCACCAAGCTTTTTGAAGCATAACTTATCAAAGGGAATGTTTCACAAACTGTGACTCCCTACATTTTTTCTGTCTCTGCCCTGTACGTCCAGGTCGAAAAACAATTGACCCTCATGAGGTTTGGTACATGTGCGACCATACTGAGCGCCTAGTGAAAAAATGTAATGAAATGAAGTGACCTTCACTCAGAACGCAAATACATTCTCATTTTGCAACAACATATGAGCAGTCAATCATGAGAACCGTTACCCCCGAGCACGTGCAGACGCGTTGTGTTTGCGAAACCGTGCAGAAGGCTGCCTCATCCAAACTATAGGACGCCAGCCTAACCGCAGTACTTTTGGCAGTGGCTTCTTACATAGATGCAGTAAGGACTTGTCGTACATTGCCTACCAAGTTTCAGTGTACGGTATGATAGTGGGAACAAGAATAAAGCACTGTTTCACTTCCTACTGCCACATATAAGTAATGCTTACCTTTCGACACAGTGTTCCATAAGGGTTTGTTTGCGGGGATTTCGGCGTACAACACAAAAACGAAATGGCCATGGCGGCCGTATCAAAAGAATGCTACGCACTTGACGCTGCGGCAGAACCAATCAGTGAAAGCGCAACATCTTGACTTCCAGCATGCCATAAATTAGCCAATAGAAATCTTCTCCACTGAGCGAACAGGGAAGTGGGACCGGGGAGCGGACATAGATATCACTAATTCTTAGAGTGCTACTTTTTGATCGTTTTAAAGGACACTACTGGACGATTTCTCACAAAATTTACAAAAGCACACTTTGGGGAACAAGCCCCTGCCCCTGCCGCAAAATTGGTGACAATCCGTCCAGTGGTTTGGCCTGTAGCCGTGCGCAAAGTTTTTGCCCCATTCAGTCTATGGGAAAAAAAGATGTTTTGGGACCCCCATATAACTTTGCCCCCCCTGGACGAATCCTTACCAAACTTTGGAAAATAATTCAGAGTGGCCCATATACTTCTTCTGCAAACTTTGGTAAGGATTCGTCCAGGGGGAGCCGAGTTATAAGCCGCCAAAAAGTGCTCTTTCTATGGAAACAGCAACTTAACCATAACTACATGGCCACTACCGTGGCTATGTAATATGGGGAAGGTAATAATGACTAAAAAATAATAAAGTAGATAGAGGGAAGATACCGGGGAGGACAACCGAGAAGAGAGGTTACCGGGGAGGACACCCGAGAAGAGAGAGGATTCGCCTTATTCCTATGCTTTTTATACAAGCGGCTCAAACAAACTTGTATCCAGAGTCCCAAATAAAGGGGAATTAATAGGCTACCACAGCGATTAAAGGCGCAGTGAAAGGGATAAGTTTAAACTCCATGTCGGGTTAATACTAGAGGCAGAGATACATGTGACCAGCTGGAGTTCATCTAGTCTGTTAACGTTTGTCTTATGTGTTGTTTGTTGTGACGTCATAAGTCAAAAAAGAATTCTTGAAGGAACCGACATAAGATTTGCGCCATTAAATTACTGAGATATTGTTGTATACGAATTGATGTTTATTGAGTAAAAATAGAGATATGAAATGTTGTGGAAAAAACGGGATTGGAGCTTGCAGTGTTGGTGCTCGCTCATATTGTTGGAATTGTTTAAGTGACAAAAGCATTAACAAGTCAGTAAAGTGAAAGTGAACAAAGTTTAATATGGAAGGCATAACCCCCTTATCGCACTTGTGTAAACAGTTGCCAAAACATACACCTAAGCTGAAAAAATACAGTACAGAATGGGTTAAAGGAACCGCTCACAAGATGTTTATGCCTTGGCCACAGGGGGGGTCATTATCTAAAGCTGTTTTGCAGCACATGATGACATATTCGCATGGCACATACACAGGCAAAAAGTTAGACAAATGCCTAGCTATTCTAGAGCTTTGGAAAATGTATGAACAGGAGAAGGAAGAGGAGCCGCCATCAGATTGGATACTTAACACATGCACAGAGGGGGTTAAGACGCCCACAGCACCGCCCGCCCCATCTCAAAAGAAGATTGAAGGCAATGAGGATGAAGAGTTATACCCACTGAGAGAACTTAAAGCAGCCACAGGGTATAGTAACCCAGCGTATGAGTCACCTACGCAAAGTAGTGACGAAAATCAAAGTAAAGATAAAGATAAGGGTATCACCTCCGCAGTCCCAAGGGACAAGCAAAGACGCGATGATGAAAGAAGGGTCCAGACACAGGGCCTCATCATGAGTTGGGCGGTAATGCCGGTGCTATTAGCGCCGGCGCTAATAGCCATACCGCCAAACCCCCCGGTGCTATTAGCGCCGGATCATGGGTTTGGCGGAAGGGTTATTGCCCATTCCCCATTGGGCCCATTCAGGAATTCCTCATTCCCCATTGGGCCCAATGGGGAAATTTTGCACTATTACCGCGGATTTCCCGCCGGTGGTAAGCGCGCCGAAAATCAGCAATTTTGCTGCTCAGAGCTGGGGGGAAATCCGCCAAAGCCATGACCTGGCGGACCCTTAAATGCAGCGGTAATAGTGCTACTGCCGCATTTAAGGGTTACCACCAGAATCGTGATGAGGCCTACAGACAAGTGCATCTCTCGACAAGGAGAGAGAAGACAAAAGATGGAAAGGAAGCGAGGATAGAACTGATGTGATAGCATTTGCAAAGAACTAATGGATGGGAGGGCAGATTTAATTGAAACTCGATGGCAAAGGCATTGATGACACAAAAAAAACAGAGAGATTAGATGATGTACAGAGAAAGGAGAAGGAAAAAGAGAAAGGATTGAGAGACAAAAGAATAAGAAAAAAAAGATAGACAGAGACGAGAACAGTTATATTGTGAAGAGCAAGAAAAACAGCTTGATCGTAAACAGAGAGCAGCCAATGATCAAGATAGACAGGGGCAGTGCAGGTTAGAAGAAGAGCAAAGAATACGAGAGAAAAGAATAAAGATACGAAGACATGACGAAATTCAAAGGGCAAATGAACGTAGAGATGCAAAGAAAGAGGATGAAGATAGGGTCAGAGAAGAGGCGAGAAAGCGCAGAGAATTCGATGACGATGTAGTTTGTAAGCAAAGACAGAGAGGACGCGATCTTAAATATCTGGAAAGAGAGGTTAAAAAACCTGAGCCAGAAGTAGATTGGGAAGACATAGAAGAATTATTTCCTGAGTACGATTCAGTGCCAGGGACATCTAGGGCAAATATTGAGGATGACTTCGACACCAGAAGCAGCGAAGAAACAATCGATAGAATATATGACAAAATGGGGCTAGAACAAATACCCCAGTGAGAATCAAACTGAAGTCAGGAGCAATTCTTGAAAAGCACGACAATACCCCATGTCCAGGGAGACAGATGAAGGAATTTTTAAGACAATTTCGGCTATGATGGAACAGGGCATCTTAGTGACATCAGAGTCGTCATGAATACTGCGGTTTATCTGATCAAAACATCAAAGGGAAGGTCTTGGAGGCTAATTCAGGATTTACTCCCAATAAATTATATTATTGAGGCCGAGTTCCCTTTAGTCCCGAACCCGGCTACAATTCTATGTAATATTACAGTTGATGCAAAATATTTCACAGTGATTGACTTGAAAAATGCAATTTTCTCAATCCCGTTGCACCCGGACACACAAGATCTGATGTCTTTTACATTCAGACAAATGCGTCTGAAAAGCATGAGACTACCCAGGGGTACTGTGAGTCTCCATCTATCTTTAACAGAGTCCTGCAGATTGACCTAAGCAATATTGCATTAGAAAGCGTTGTCCTGCAATATGTGGATAACATCTTAATTTGCAGCACGACAAAGGAGCAATGCAGACATGATTCTATTTCGCTACTGACTATACTGGCTGAGAAAGGATATAAGGTTGACAAAGAAAAGCTACAATATTGTCAACAAGAAGTGCTGTACATAGGCCAGCTGATCTTGCACGAGGGGAAAAGAGTTACCCCAGAAAGGGCTGAAGCCATACTGAACACGGCTAAGCCACACACGATAAAACAGATGCAGAGCTTCTTAGGCCTGTGCAACTATGTCAGGGCATGGGTCTTCGACTACAGCTCTTACACCAAGCCTTTGCTTCAGGCCTTAAAGAAGGCCCAAGTGACAAAAGAAAAGATTGAATGGTCTGAGGCCATGGAGGAAGGATTTTCTGAACTCAAAAAAGCAATTTGCACAGCACCAGTTTTAGGAATCCCCAATTATGCAGAGGAATTGTTCCTGTTCTCACACACGAATGGCAGCGTTATGACGCCAGTGCTCACACAGAGAACCACACTGGGGTACAAGCCCCTGGCATACTATAGTGGAAATTTGGACCCTGTGATGAGAGGCCATTTCCCGTGTGAACAACGTTTAGCTGCTGCAGAGTTCGCCATTGAGAAAGCTACTACAATTGTAATGGGATGCTCCATGACGTTGTACTTCGAGCACTTGCTATTTGCTATCCTAGAGAAACCAAAGGGCACATTGACATCTCAGAGAGCTTCTGCTTATGAAGTGATGATATCAAATCCATCAATTAAGATAGTCCGATGCAAGATAGTGAACCCAGCTATGTTCATAGCAGAGCCAGTCACTGAAGGAGAGCCAATTCATGACTGCGCAAATTATGAGGAATTCTATGATGAAATCCCCAGAATGAAATAAAATGCATTGGCAGGAGGAGAAAGTGTCTTCATTGATGGTTCTTCGAGAATCGATCAAAACGATGGGCAAAGATATACAGGCATCGCTGTAATGAAACACACCGCAAATGGAAAATTTCGAGTACTGCTTAGTGCGCAAATACCATATCATTAATCAGCACAGACTGCAGAATTATTAGCGTTGATACTCGCTATTGTGAATCATGCAGACCAGGATGTAACAGTGTACAGTGCCTATGTGATGTCGACAGTGCACGCAGGCCTAGCACGCTGGAAAAGGAGGGGCTGCCTCCGAGCAGACGGCATGCCAGTGCAGCACAAAGCCTTATTGGACAGGCTGATCAAGGCACTACAGCTCCCAGTGGTCATAGCGGTTGTAAAGTGCACCGCCCACAGGTAAGGGACAGATTATATCTCACACGTAAATCAAGCAGCAGACATGGAAGCCAAGCGTATGGCATCCAAGAGTGAGACAATCATGGAAGTGGAAGTCACCCGCACAAATGAGAAAATGATGGTTGCATGGCTTGCACCTGAAAGTTATAATAATCTGGGACAAACACAGTTGATAGAACTCCAAGGGGAGGCACCACAGGAAGAGAAAACCTTATGGAAGCGTGAGGGTGTTCTTTAAACCCCTCTGGCAGTTTGTGGTGACAAGACAGCATTGGTAAACCAGTAATGCCTACAGCCCTGTTAAAATTAGCACTGGAACAGTTACACTACCCAGCACACTTGACAAAAGAGAATCTAGCGGCAACACTAGCAGAAGACTGGTTCATACCGAACTTAACCGAGCACGTTGCATTTTTTATAGTGAACTGTAATATCTGCCAACAATTCACAGCTGGGCACACACTAAAGGTAATGAGAGGAGTCATCCCCAGGCCAAATGGGCCATTTCAGCACTAGCATGTCGATTACCTCGACATGATTCAAGTATGTAACGGGTGCAGATACCTAATTGTTGTGGTGTGTCCATTCTCTAGATGGATAGAGGCAGGCCCATGTAGACACCCAGACTCTACCTGTGTGGCCAAATTTTGAGTGAAGGAGGTGTTTCCCAAGTGGGGGGTATGTGAAGCCATGAGATCAGATAACAGGACCCACTTTGTAAACAAAGTTTTCAAACAGATTAGCGTGCTGCTTAGTATAAAGCACAAGTTCTTGTCGGCATACCACCCACAAGGTAACAGGATTATGTGAGAAGCTCAACGGCCTATTAAAGGAGAGGATAGCCATTTTGAAGCTTACTCTAAGAAAGGGATGGTTGCACTGCCTTCCTTTGGCACTGTATGCACTCAGGAACCAACACGGTTCTGACCATCATCTTACGCCGCACAAAATAGCCAAAGGAAGAAGAATGTGTACTCCCTTGACAGCCCGAGATAGAGCTAGATGTGATGCCCAGTCAACAGGAGAAGTCCTAGGGTCTGAAATGCAAAATTACTTGAATTGCATGACATCTTGCCTTACTGTAATTTCAGACCAGCTGCAGCGACGATGAAAAGGGTGCAGGGCAGCCGAGAACACAGAAGGAGATACTACTACAGGCACAGCTCAAGGACTTTGTGTACCATCCGTTTTCCCTGGAGATACCGTCCTGTTCAAGAACCATATGAGAAAAATGTGGGACGAACCAAGGTTTAATGGTCCCTTTACAGTGGAAGACTGCACTCCTTCTGCAGTGAAACTGCAAGGCAGAAGAGCTTGGATTTTTTTGGCCGATATCAAACCCTACATCGGAGAAGGCCCCCTGCCTGCACCCCAGCGCAAGGAGACTATGAGCGACGGGGAAGAACCACAGCACGTGCAGACGAGATCCATGACAAGGAAGACGGACGCATGACCAGCAGCAAAGCAAAGACAAGGAACTTTGTGCAAAAGTTGAGGTTTTACTTTGGACATTCCTCTGAGCAAAAAAAGGGATAAGGACAAAAAAACAAACACTATGTGCATCCTAGTTGCAGGATGAAGAAGAAAATTGCATTTATAAATCACAACATAGCCTGCCGAATTTGAACTTTGAACTGAGGCAAACTGAAGCCTTAATAAGGACAAGAGAACATGTGAAATTTTGATCGAGGACACATAAGCTGGAAGAAAAACCAGTATCCTGACTCTTTCCATACGATAACCTTGTTTGGAATCACTTAAGGTGTCCCACAGTAGCAACATCACCAAAGATGTGGTGACATGCTTTGATCTAGTGCTAAGATCATACCCGTCACTGGTGGGGAGGCTCACAAGTGTCACTGACTTTTTTCAAGATCCTGAAAACGAAAAGATTATAAAGAGATTGCTTACTGTGATTACCGAGCAATTCCTCCTATTTCCGGAGTACAGCGAGGAAAAGCCAAATGTCCCAAGCAAAGAAGGAAGCAAATGAGCTTATCAACCTATTATTTTTTTGCCTAATCGAAGAGTGTCCAGAACTTGTCGGGAGAATGACAGACATAATCACTTTTCTTCGAAATCCAGCGAATACAGAACGTCTGATCATAATCCTAAATAGTATAGTCATTCAAGTTGCTCTCCACGCAAACGGAAAGTGCAGACACTGTACACAGTGAATTGAAAGTTTTCAGTCCTGAAACTCAGCAAGACAGAACAAATGTCCCTGTCACCAGAAGACAGCAGATTGGTGAGTGATGCCTTTTTCCGCCTAATCGAGGATTTTCCAGAGCTTGTGGGGAGACCGATCGATGTTGATGTCCTCACATACATCAGAGATCCCACAAATTCCGCACAGATGGGCATGCTCCTGCATGGAATTGTGATGCAAATTGAACTTTCTAACCATTAGCAGAACTATTTGAAAAGATTTTAAACTTTCCGCCGAGGGACAGATCGAGAGAGCAGTGTCAAAGATTTCATTTGTTTTATTTTTCTTATTTTTATATTGACCAAGACACTACATGTCTTCGGGAATGAAGCAAATAAAAGGCATAGACTGGGAACATATTTTGAACATGCACAGTAAAGACTTGCTGAATTATTGCTTGATTTTGACACTTCCCATAGCCTAAACAAGGAAACTGTCTCCAGAACTAATAGACAAATCCAGTGGTCTGACAAGGAGAGACAATCGCTTAAATTCTACAGCTCACAAATGGAACAAACAGGATCCAGAGACAATATTATTTAGAATTTGTATTAAAAGTAAACATTTTGGCGAATTATCAAGATGGGGGTCCAGAACAGTACTCTAGTCCTCCCGCAGGAGGAGAGACGGTCACAGTTCCCTGGACGTAAATCCTGCCGCCTAACCTACAGGGGCATAATTTATTTGTATATTATAGTCATCATCATTTCACTGTCATTAACGTATGACACCCACAAAAGCACCCATGCACTTTATAGGAATTCCAGTGCCTAGGAGACCTGATAATGGAGTGAGTGAACTTGAGATGGATGTGATTAGCAATGACACACATACACTTGTGGTAACAAGCAAATTGAAAAGCCAGAGACAGGGTTGGAAAAGTATGAATGTGAAAAGGTTATTGGCAACCACACACATGCAAACATTAAATGCACATACACCAGGCCTACTGTCAATGACTGCAGAACCACAATCTAAAGCATGGGAGAAGAAAAGACTGCCTACTATGAGAAACCCCACTACAAGCGAAGTGAAAAGACAAATGGAAGAATCTGAACTCCAGAAGAAACAAAAGGAGCTGGAGAATAAACCCACAGAGACAACATTGTCGAGCATATATGTTCAGGTAAAAGGGACAAGAACAAGTTCTACAGTACAGCCATATACTGAACCCAAGCCAGAGTGGATGCGGACATTTCTAACCAGAAAGAAAAAGATATATGAGGAAAAAGAAAGAACTGCCAGACTTTTGTCTACTCAAATGGCACAGATGAGGAGGCCTGCACCATGGACCAGGATACCTGAAAATCCCCAGTAAGAAGGAGCCATACAGATGCATTCAGGAATGTAATTATAGTGAACTACATGAAAACTTTAAGAATCAAGAGAAGCATACACAGAGACAACGACAAACTAAACGATTACTTGGCAACACAGCAAATCTGGGAAACAACATTTGGTACCAGCACATGAAAGAAGTTGGAAGACGAAGTTCAGAAGGGGAATGCTTTGTCTGTGCACTCCTACCGTACAGCATGGGGAAGTCAAAGATCTTCATAGCTGTAGAATTTGATGTCCAGACAGCGCACTGTCTTTTGCATGTAGCAATGTGCAAAACCAGAGGCCAGTTCATGGCTAGTGATGCCTCACTGAAATGGGAAACTGAAATAACTGATCCTGATGAAGATGATTATGTTCAAGACATAAAGACAAGAAACAGAGCACATACTAGGAATCATGTGATCAGGTACGAGAAACCTGGTGTAAAAGGAGCTGAGATTAGATGGGAAGTGAATCAGAAGCTAAATGTCCAAGGAAAAACTCCAGAAGAGGCTCGAAGTTGGAAGAACAGAGGCCAAATGCAGATTTGGGGAACAGTGCTTTCATCAGATGGATGGGAAAAAGGGGTAGTGATTTGCAGGGCATGGATGGTCCTCAGAGCCTGCAAGGAAGCAATTGAACATTCACAAAGGATATGCAAGCCATTATGGCCAAAGCTTGCAAAACTGCTGACATGGGTCGAAGACAGAGGAGGACCTTTGCAGATAGCACCACTGGAAAACTCAAAAATGTGCTTCAGGAAAAATGGCACAAGGAAGATGGGAGAGAATCAGAACTGTGGACGCATCTTTGACGCCCCAGGAATGGAGCATGGAACTGCAGTAATTACGGATCATTACTAGGCATGTGGATCCAAAGCATACATCAGATTGCTGAGAAATTGGGGAGGTATATGCACAATAGTGAATGTCCACGTTCCAGCGTTGGTGATCCCGAAAAGTGATCTGAATATTGACAGTTTCCCAAAAGCAGATGCGCACCTCAGGAAGAAGAGATCTGTGGAACTGTTGACCCGAATGAAAAGGGAGAATTATTTTTCTGCCAAATCTGAAGAAGCTTTTCATGCAATCCCGTTTGAACATGGGCTGTTTAGCTTCACCTCATCAGTGTTCACAACACTTTTCATGCCCAGATTTCAAGTTGGAGCAAATACTAAACGGTTGCAGATAACCAGATGGAAGTTACTCCATCAACACAACCATAAAAGGATTCAACGCAATCAAGGAGGAGTTAAGAGCAGTCCGGCTGATGACCCTCCAGAATAGCTATGTACTTGACATGATCAAAGCCATGGATGGAGGAGTTTGTGCAAAAATCGGAGAATCATGTTGCACATTTAAACTTTCTCACGATGAAGAAAATGGACCTCTAACAGAAGCCATAGGTATGCTGACAAAACTACAGAATCAGATGATTGATGAAACTGATGAAGTTGATGATGACAGTTGGTTTGGATCACTGTTCTCATGGGTTCCACAATGGATGGCAGATGCATTCAAGTTCATGGGAGCCCTGCTAGTGATGATATTGCTCGGATTCTGTGTTATCAAGATAATAATCTCTCAGTGCCAGAAAACTGCGAAGAAAGCCATAGGGATGAAGACCATGATTGATGTCAGGCCAGGTTGCAAACCCAAAGAACTGATTGATGAAGAAATAAGAGACTTTGTGAAGGCCAGCATTCACGCACCAGAAGGAACAACATTTCTCTATCCCAGGAAGCACAGAAATTATGTGGGAAGATGGGTTTACTGCAGCCCAAATGGACAATGTCAACTGATGACGTGGAATAAAGACAAACACGTAAGGGCAGCAGGAAGTATGAAAGGAGTCATAAAGATTTGGACTCCAAAGAGACACTTCTTCAGACCATCATGTATAGACCCAGAAGATGAAGAAGGAATGACCCAGGCGATGAAGTGAAGGAGAATACAGAAGAACCGATTAAACTGGATCCAAAGACGGAAGTGAAAGTGGTCGATGAATTGCCCAGAGGGGGGAGTGTAGAGGAGGTCCCAAATAAAGCCTACACTCCAATCGCCCATTTTGAAGTACCAGGAACATTCATACCAAGATATTTGACGTATAATGAGCAAATAAACCAGCAGAGAGCCGCATTAGGGCTCTGTCCAGTACCTATCAGAAGAACAGCACCTATTGAAGTACCAATGCCAAGGAAACCATGGACAGTAAGGTATCCATTGAGAAAACCATATCAACAAATGAAACGGAATGAAGATTGTCTGAGTACAGTCCCTGAAGAAACCAAAAAGCTCTTAATGAAAGACGAATGGTGACGTCACAAGAACCTAAAACTGACTCACATGTAGAAGAAATGACGACCAGAGAATGACATAAAGAGACGAAATGCCATGAACAAGGACATTGTGAATGTAGAGTGTGAAGGCGATGTCAAATAAAAGAAGCTTAAGCTGTAAGCATGGCAAAGATATTTGACCAGTTTACACGTGATCATACGTTTGGAACCGCAAGAAAGCTAAGAGAATCGTATGGCTTGCTATGCTTAGTAGAGCCATAGTGCGGCAAGCGCCATATAAATATCTACCTCAAATAAAGCACTTCATATGAAGTATACTTCCACTTTGCACAAAAAGCAGAAACAACAAAATTACTAAGGCCATTCGAGAAAGGCTTCACAGCCAACAAAATCAGGAGCTGAGCAGCAGAAACGAAACTCAGCAGAGGCAACTCGTGCCTAAGGAACCAAGGTCGTATCCATCGAAATGAACGAGCAATAGCTACAATTAACTGAAGCAAGGACCAGAATATACTGCTTTGAAGGGGCAAGATAAGAAGGCGAAGGCAGGTGGTGGGTGAACATAAAATCAAATACACAAATTGGTAAGGAAAAGGCAAATCCACGGTGTCTGAATCATGTGCCCAGCCAAACGAACAGAAGCAAGACCCCCACATCCATGCATTGCTGTGAGCCAGGAGAAGATATTGAGGCAGAAGATGCAGTCTTGAGGCCAACCACTGCGAAATAATTGGCACATAGCCACTAAAATTATTGATTGGAGGAAGGCCGGGCGAGTTGAGGGGCACCCTGCACCTGTACGACCATTCTGCGTGCTGCTAAGCAAAGTGAAAAAGTATGCATGGGGTTGGTTCCAACCCAATCACAGTGGACCAAGTAATCTAGGGTCCTATAGTTAGTAGAAACAATGGGATGTCGTACTTTTAGTGATGTCTTCAGTAGTCATTTTTGAAGGAAGGGCTTAGATGCCCACCTGACAGTGTTTTCCCAATCCCCTCACTCCATTACCATATACAGATATAATACCTATAGTAAAGTTACCTTTTCCTAACCAATAGAATTGCATGTCAACTTTTGAGTGTTACACATCAAGGATGACGAGTTTTTAGTATAAATGGTAGGATTTTTATTAAGTTCATTGAAGTTGAAGCAAGAAGGAAGATCGCACCATTGCTGATATTCATAACTCCCTGTTTGTTGTGCTTGTCATTAAACGGACTCCCTTTGCCAAACCGTTTGAGTTGTCCTTGTTGATTGGTGTTGGAGTAATACAATCTGCACCTCTATCCATCTCACGGGTGCTGCTATCTTGTCTTAAAGTGCTTCTGAACAAACTCCGACTCTATGGGTCGGTCGGGGGTCTCGGAGTACAGAGCCTACCCAAAACGATTTTTAGAAATGGGGGCACATATGCAAAGCAAGAGGGGTGCACAGATGTAGAATTACACCCAACCCAAAACAGATGGAGGCACAGATGCAAAGCAAGAGGGGTGCATAGATGTAGAAGTACACCCAACCAAAACAGATGGAGGCACAGATGCAAAGCAAGAGGGGTGCACAGATGTAGAAGTACATCAAACCCAAAACGATTTTTTTAAAGATGGAGTCACAGATGAAAAGCAAGAGGGGTGCACAGATGTAGAAGTACACCCAACCCAAAATGATTTTTTACAAATGGAGGCACAGATGCAAAGCAAGAGCTGGGATTTAGTGGTACACCCAACCCAAAACAATTTTCGAAAATGGAGGCACAGATGCAAAATGGAGGCACATATGCAAAACAAGAACCTCTGTAGAAGTATACCCAACTCAAGCCTTTTTTAGAAATGGAGGCACAGATGCAAAGAGGGGTGAACAGATGTAGAAGTGGGGGAACGGAAAAGGGGTCACTGGGGGGTGTTGGGCAAATGAAACAATGGTGGTTGGGGGGAGAACAAAAAGTAGTTGGCGAAGGAAAAAGAGGGCTGCAATGGAAAAAGAAAAAAACCTGTACCTGCTTCTAGACGTGCTACTCTCTGCATCAGCTGGAGTTGTGTCCTGTGTAAAAACAAAGAGGTGTTGTCTGGAAGGTTTAGAATGAATCTTAACCTCTGGCATTTCTCTGGGCAAACCTCCAGACTATTGTTCTTCACCTGCCGAGCCATTACAGAAGGGGAAAGACCATATACAAATCAGGCTCGGCCACACCCCAAAAGGGGCAGTCCAGCCCGAACTGCTAGGTCACATCCCTTCTGCATGGGACCACAAGCATCCTCTAACATGTTTCGGCCTTGTTGGGCTTCATCAGTGCGGAATAGCTTGGGTCTCTAGGCCCAGCTCGCACGGGCCAATGTCTGGGTCTACCCGTCCCACTCGGGGTGACAAAGCAAAAACAAGGATGTGTTGACTGGAAGGTTTAGAATTAATCTTAACCTCTGGCATTGCTCTGGATAACCCTCCAGACCATCGTTCTTTGCCTGCCAAGCCATTACAGAAGGGGAAAAGAACATATGCAAATCAGGCCTGGTCCCACCCCAAAGGGGGCAGTCCAGCCCGAACTGCTAGGTCACATCCCTTCTGCATGGGACCACAAGCATCCTCTAACATGTTTCGGCCTTGTTGGGCTTCATCAGTGCGGAATAGTTTGGGTCTCTAGGCCCAGCAGGCACAGGACCCACGTCTGGGCATACTCGTCCCACTCGGGTTGGCAAAGCAAAAAAAAAGAGCTGTTGGCTGGAAGGTTTAGAATGAATCTTAACCTCTGTTTCCATGCGGAGGGTCCCTGGCCTAGCAATTCGGGCTGAGCTGCTACCATTGGTGTCAGTACCTGACTGATTTGCAAATAGCTGGACCCCTTTTGCAATGGAGCAGACGGGCTAAAAACGGTGGTGTGGAAGGTTGCCCAGAGCAATGCCAGTGCTTAAAATTTATTCAAAGCCTTCCACCCATCACTTTTGTGGTTGTAGTTTGTCTCACTATGTGAGAGAGGGTATGCCCAGACATGGGTCCCTTGCTTGCTGCTCCATAGGGAACCAAGCTGCACCTCACTTAGGAGGCCCAACAAGGCCGAAACAGGTCTGGGGTTGCTGGTGGTTCCGTGAAGAGGAGACCTGGCCTAGCAGTTCGGGCTGGGCTGCTACCATTGGTGGCAGTACCTCACTGATTTGCATGGCTGGACCCCTTTTGCAATGGCGCAGACGGGCTAAAAAACAGTGGTGTGGAAGGTTGCCCACAGCAATGCCAGTGGTTAAGAATAATTCAAAACCTTCCACCCATCACTTTTGTGGTTATAGTTGTGTCCTGTGGGCATGCTACTCCTACCTTAAGCATGGGCATACCAGAAGCAAAACATCAGAAGCTTCCGGTGGCCCCTAAGCGCTCCCCTCCAGTACCATCCATCAATATGAGGACTAGAGGGGAGGGCTTAGTTGGAAATGTTTGCTGCTTTTACCCGGGCCAGAGAGAGACACAGGCCCTCATTACGACCCTGGCGGAGTGGGATACCGCCAGCGGTAATCGCGGCAGACCCGTCCGCCCTACTACGAGTTCCCTTAGCGCCATGGAGGTTTTCTCCGCCTGGTTTTACCGGGCGGAGAAAACCATGGCGCTAAGGGACCTCGTTGTTAATTACGCCGCCGTACTTTATGGCGGCGTAATTAACTCCTTCCCCACTCCCATTATACCCTATGGGGCAAGAATGGGAATGGGGAAGGGTAAAATGGGGATTGGGGATTTACCGCTCCGCCAAGGTCGGCATGGGGTGGTAAATCCGCCAACCCCCATGGCGCTATCGGCGGCTTTCCGCCATGCTCCGCGGTGCATTTTGCACCGCGAATTCCGCCAGGGTCGTAATGAGGGCCACAGTATGGAGCACAAAACAAAGGGCCATCCATACTGTGGGGGTAATTCCGTGTTTGGAGGTAGCCATGGTGCTATTAGCTGGTGGGACCCGCTAAGGGAACTCGGAATGTGGCGGTAGGGGGTTAACGGCACCAGCATCCTTACCGGTGCCGTTAACCCCTACCGCCATACTCGGAATGAGGCCCTGTGTCTCTTCTCTCTGGCCCGGGGGCGGGGGCTCAGCCAGGAGTTCATTCTGCCGGCGGGTGCCCATGCCCCCAAGCACCCACATACTCGGCACCACAGACACGCAGTCAGAGATGCTCACCTGCAACTGGCCTCAGGTACATGACTCTGCTCAGGTGCACACTTAACTAATTTATCTTGCATAGACTGTACCCTTACATCTGTGCTGAATCCTGGGAGACTTCTGTCTGGGTGTAAAGCAGGAGTCCCAGCAAAGGCATTCTCCCATGGCCCACACCTGTAAAAGGACAACGCGGAGGATTACATAACCACCAGAAAACAAGCAGCGACTGCATACATGACATGCAAGACAATGAACATATGGCACGATAAAGACTGAAGATACATTGATCTTAAGAAACTTTGAACCACTACCTAAAGCATAGTCAGTTAACTATAATGGAGAAGCTAGCACGAGTCGACATCAGCAGGACTACGTCTTTGAATCCAGTGAAAGCAACTGATTAATTCAGTCCACAATACTCCCAGGCTAAAAACAAGTTACCGGCTTGTTACTTGGGATTGGTGGGAGTGGGCAGTGGGTGGCCCATTGCAGAAGCAAAGTTTATAACTATTTATTCATATTAACAGGTGGTGAGGTTCAGGTGCAACTCCAGAGAAAGGCGCAGGTGAAGTTTAGCCCACCATAGTGAGCTGGTACAGGTGACAAACAAACCTACCTCTCCCCTGCTGATTGTGCTCGAAATCTTTAGAAGAACTCAAGGGATCGGTAGGAGAGTGGTGAGGCCGCAACCCCACAAGACCAAGACTCAGGTGAGCGTTACATCTCCCCAGTCTCCCCCTCCTCATCCGCCATTCATGAACTAAACTCTTTGTCATATCACAGCCACGCAAATCCCCCAAAATGAACGTGTGTCTCTCTGATAACATGAAAAGAGCCATGCTCTGATTTGGGAACTTCCCAAAGTATTTATTATATGGTAGCGTATATAAAAAAGGCTGATGTTGAATTCTAGATTGTCACCCGCACCTCAAAGCCTCCCTGCCAACTCCCATTCCTCTTCTTTAGAAATGGCCTTACAACTCACCTCCCTTTAAAGTCTAAATGAGCACCCCCATACAAATCCTTTCTTTCATTGTCAGTGTTGGATGTGACGCCAGTGGTTTGGCCACCCCCCCCGCAGAGCACAGAAAAAGATTAAAGTTGAATAAATTCATTTGCAAAGCCAATTTCACACAGTTTTAAGAACAATTTCCTGTTATGAAAGTCATGTTTGGTGATTAGTACATAGATTAGGGCAAGTCTCTCTCTTATTTATCCTAACCCTAGATAAGCAGACCACCAGCGCTGGCTAGGGAGGTTTAGGGCAATATAGGCGCAACCAAGTGCATCCAGAGGAACCGCTTGTCACAGCGACGCTACCCGGTAAGAGAGAGACATGGGACCGTGCGTTTGACAGAAGCGGAGCGGGAGAAAGACACAGTTTTAAATCGGCACAGAGCAGAAAGGTTTGAAAGTGCGCTAAGGACAGAAAATATAAGAAATAAACAGACGAAGAGAAATAGAAAGAAGAAAAGGAGCGCTGGTGGCACGGAAGCAAAGAAAAGCGAAAGCAAGGCATGTGAAGAGTTTAAAGAGGGCAAAGCGTGTACGATGAAGAAAAGTGCAAAGCTTGCATGGTAAAGAGAGTACAGTGTATTGGGCGTGCAGAAAGCACGAGAAAGAAACAGACAAGTGCAAAAGTGTACAGTGAAACAAAAAGATGAGAGGTGTGCAAGAGGCACAATAAGAAAGTAAAGAAAAGTGCAAGAGTGCACTGTGGAACAAAAGGAACAGCCAAGGGAAGGTGCAAGAGTGCACTAGCAAGACACCAAGGAAAACAAGAAGGGGTGAAGGAAACACCTGAAGGTGAAAGGTTTAAAAAGAAGAGCAAGAAATAAATAGAGGGGCTACAGATCACAGTGGTCACACTTAGGAGGAGCAAAGAACCAGGAAGTTTCGAAAGTCTCTGATTGTGCCCCACGAGTGAAGTGTGTATAAAAGAACTGTGTTAAAAAGGAAAGTTACATTCTGACAAGTTGAACTTTTATTTGAAACCAAAAACAGGCCTACGCTTGGGGAAGGGAACCCTGAAAGACCTAATGATGAAAGCAAAGTACATCCTGACAAAACTGAATTTGTGTTGGAAAATGAAAGGGGCCTGAGCTTGGGGAAGGGAACCATGAGCGGCCTGATCAAGTTGGAGACTTATTGTTTTGTAGTGTTAAAAGGATTGAAGCTTGGGGAAGGGAATCCTGAGGCGCTTCAAAAGGAACTGTGTTATATTTCTCTTGTGGTTTTTTGAACTTGAACAAGTTGAAGCTTGGGGAAGGGGACCCCAAGGAATCCAAACACACTCAAGGTATTTGAGAATATTGCAAGGGTTCTGTGGAGAAGGTCTTACTGCACTTGCACATTCTCAATGTCACTGCGCCTAGTAAGATCGCTGTTTTTATTCTCCCATGTTCCCTTCCCCTGCCGCGTCGCGCTCTGAAACCCCTGTGTTTGAGCGCGATACAAATAAAAAATCAATATCAATTACGGAGCTTTTTTTTATTTAACTCATTTTTGTGACAATGGGCCTCATTAGGACCCAGGCGGTAAGGGGTTTACGGCGGCGTAAACAGCGCCGACCCTTACCGCCTGATTCCGAGGTCCCTTAGCGCCATGGAGGGTTTAACACCTGCTTTTAGCAGGTGTTAAAATCCATGGCGCTAAGGGACCATGTTGTTAATTACGCCACCGTAATTTACGGTGGCGTAATTAACGCCTTCCCCACTCCCATTATGCCCTGTGGGGCAAAAATGGGAATGGGGAAGGGTAAATGGGGATTGGGGACTTACCGCCCCGCCAACCTCGGAATGGGGCGGTAAGTCCGCCAACCACCATGGCGTAAACGTAGTTTACGCCATGGTGGTAAAGGTACGACCCAGGCGGTAACTTACCGCCTGGGTCGTAATGAGGCCCAATGACTAAACAACACCTGGTGAGAAGACCACCTGAAACCGACTTTGGTTTCCTATTTTCTGTTGAACCACTATTTTCTTTTTTTAAAGACTTCCTTTCACATTTTTAGAAAGAGTGAGGGCAAGCATAGCTTTAGACACAGACAAAGTTTTATTTTGGAAAATCACACATTTAAGGCCTTTAGAAACATCAGTTAAGGGAACCATCCCTTTAGAGTTAGGGCAAGTTAGGCATTTCACCAACCCAGGAACCTTAGTAAATAAAGGTTTTAAAACAAAGGCTTTTGAGTCTGTCTCTCTCTTGATACCATGCCAGACTCACAGCCCCAATTATTGCCTCTCCTAACTTCTGAAACCAAAGGAGTGATGGGTGGAAGGCTTGGAATTAATCTGAACTACTGGCATTGCTCTGGGCAACCTTCCACACCACTGTTTTTTAGCCCATCTGTGCCATTGCAAAAGGGGTCCAGCCATATTCAATCAGTCAGGTACTGCCACCAATGAGTCTGTGTCTCTCTTGATACAATGCCTGCCTCACAGCCCCGATTACTGCCTTCCCTCCCTTCTGCGCCATGAGCCAAAGAGAACCCCTTGTTTTTTCCCCTTGCAATGCGGGCTCCCCTGACCAAACCCTGTGGGCCAGGGTCACACGTCACCTCGTTCTTCCCGCCCCGTCCTCCCACACTGTCCCTCTGGGCGGATCATTTCTTTGGGCCCATAAGGCCATCTTTGTGGCAAGAGGAGAAAGCTGCTTTACAAATACCAGGTCCTCTTTGCACTGCTACACTGCTTAACACTACTTGCAAATCAAGGAATTTAAGGATTGCACGCAGAAAAGCAGAAACACAAGAGAACATGTTGAAATTGCCTAGGAATCTCTCGGGCCTTCGGTTTTAAAAAGTAATGATAGCATTGCTTTTCTGGCACCCCATAAAGTTCCTTTGAATGCACGTTTTTCTAGGTTTGGCGTGATTGCTTGATTTGTTTCATACCTTTCACTGCACGTGAATGCAGCAAAGATGGCAACGTCTTGCATATTTGGATGTTTGGGCTCTGATATTATAATGTGACTTTTTAGGTGAGTATCGAATCTCCCAACCACAGATGGTGACACGGTCCAAAACATATATCTCAAAGGAAAGGTGTGAGTTCTCCTTTAAACTGGAAGACAGAGACAGACACAGAGGAAGTGGGCTTATAGGCAGAAGAGACAGGCGTGTAGTGTTGTATTCATAAAGTAGGTGTGATTAAATGTTAATGTGCCTGATCTGACAACAAATGCAGCAAAGAGGTGAAACATTGCCAGAAACAGAATCCTTAGACACATGGCAGATGTAGGAGATTGCAGAGTGCCAAAAGAAAGCTGGCCCAAACACTGAAGAAGCTGTCAGCGTTCTGCTCTTCAAAATATCCGATTTCACGCGAGAACAAGTTAAAAAGGAAGGGGTGAGACACTTGCTTTTTTTCAGAGAAACGCTCAAATCAAACAAATAAACACTTTAGACGAGAAACAGAGGCTGTGTTTTAAAATAATGTTGAACATTTGGAAAGGACAACACATTTACTCTCCTGTAGGTCACATAGAAGGCGGCAAAGCACATGTTGGACTGTGGATGCTTGGCTGTTACAAACACCAACGTTCTGTGCAAGGACAAGGCCTGCATAGCTACCAATGTGCTCTTCAACCGCATATCTTTCTTCATGTAAAGTGTATATTTTGGAGTCATTTTGGGAATATTTGTAATCGCTGCTGCCCATCGTTTCATCTAAAATTCAAATATGAATGGCACACAAGCAATGATGCTTCAATAGAACTTCTTTATGGAATTAACAATGAGAGAGAACTTTCTTGATTCTAGAAAATAAGAGAGAGAGAGATTAAAATTGTGGGAAACGTACTTGGCAGCCTGCGCAAAGGGGCCAAAGGTTATAGTAGGTAGAAACGTTTCGGAACCGCTTGATCGGGGGCTCCTAACAGTGACGCAGCAAGAAATCCTTAAAACGATATTTGGCTCCCCCTTTGGTAGCGTCGGTCAACCTTATATCTTATTCTTAAGGCTAAGCTGGGGCCTGCAAGGAGACACCCATCATTGAAAAACCAGTACAATTGAAAGAAAACAAAGGTGTGCATTCCAGACAGTGCTTTGTGGAACTGAAGGATCCCTAAGTGACCTTGTTCTCTTGTCCCAGGGTCGGTGTCCAGTGCAGGCTTTGAACCCCCGTGCTCAGTAGGGGTGTTTTGATTGCCTAGGTTTTGATGAACGCTGCAGGCATGGACCTGGACGTCGCTAGTAGACACGAACCAATGGCGGAATGCAGAATTCAGTTGGTTTAATGCATGTGCCTCCCAAACAGTGAATCGTCTGACAAATGTCTCGACTTATTTCCATGTAGGTACTTTCAGCAGTTTCATGTCAGCTTACCTTAGTTGTCTTCTCTGGGTACACATGGCAGATCAAAAGTCCTAAACTGCACCTTGGTGCAAGGCCATGGAAGGCCATTGTATTTCCGATTGTTTCCCTGCCTGGCACACTGACTTTCCAGGAGTCCAGATTAAAAAAGCCACATTGTGGATGCAACTGTTAACGTGCTTATGGAAGGTCTTAACCTTTGCAGGGTTAGCACGCTCATAAGGTACCCTGTCCCCTGCGTGAGCCTCCTTGCTCCAATGGCTGTTGGTGGCCCTTCATGTATGGGTCTAGTCGGATAAAGTCTTCTGTATCCCGGGGCGTCCTTAACCAAGAACTCCTGTCTGAATCCAGGACCAAGCCCAACATGCTTTTGCTGTTTCCTGGGACAATGAATGGCAGCCAAATGTTGTCATGTATGGCCTTGGCCTGCCTGCCACAGAGGGTGAGAGCTAATATTGCCAGGATCATGTATGGCCAGATGCTTGAATAGCTTCTGCAATCAGTCACATGAGCAAAAGTATGGGAAGATGCCCAGAAATACAGGAATGGGTTAGCACCCAATGGTTGGGATTTGGGGCATCTTTAAATGGATGTTAACCAGAGATTGTGAAATAAGGCTCCTCCATTGGCGGCTGATTAATGTTTTAACACAAAGGATTTCAATATATCCCACAAATGTGCTAGAGGGACAGAGCATAGCGAGGTAGCTTGAACCCACCAAGACATTTTTTGGGAGTAATGGGTCAAAATGATGCATTATACAACACAATTTTTGTGGAAAATTGGGTGAACAGCTAGACAGTTTGCAATCCGTTTTTTGCTGGGTAACTCATGAAAAAATCCAATCGATAAGGGCATTTCTTAACGCAGGGTGTTTGCTGACGAAACATTGCATTCTAATGTGATGGAAAGGCCAATTGCCTGCAAGTAAGCGAGAGTGGTTAAGGGAGCTAACGTGGGTTATTGAGTGTGAAGATACACACATTGCACTGCAGCCACTGTCGCCGGGCCCTGGGGATTTATGGAGTGAGTTTCGGACGTTCCAGTTCGATGTATCGCTGCTGTAGACTGAACGCTCCCCGAGTGGAACCTGTGCAGCAACGATATGATGTAAACGCGCAGCAACACTTGCGATGAATGTTTAACATGTGCTTGTCAAACTTAAATAAAGTAAAACAAATTAAAATCCAACCGCTGCAAGTCCCAACACATTTTCATAATGTCTTTGGCCACAATATACGGCGGTATGAAAACATCTTCATGCCTGGCTGTGCCCTTGCACTGCCGCTAGCTCCCCGCATGGCATAGCAGGAGAGGGATGATCAAAGGTGTCAAAAGCTGGCGAAAGATCCAAGTGCTCTAGGACACTAGGGTCTGAAACGACTAGAGCTGTCTCTGTGCCTACGTTGGAGCAAAACCCTCATTGCCAATCTCCCCAAAATGAGTGCTCCTCTACATTTCATTGAAGTTGTTTGGTTGCAGTCAGATGAGAGGTGCACTGGCTACCCATCAAAGCCCGCATTGACTTCGTAAAACTAACCATTGCACAACCTTGCATCTACAAAGAGGCCCCCCTCTCTATCTCAGTAACAGCGTTGCTTTGAAACATCATGTACGTTCGTCATAACCCTCCATCAGCATCTCATTACTTACTCCGAGATACAAGTAGAAGAGCAGGAGGTGGCAGTTTCTGTGTCACAGCATCCACCCTCTGGCACTCTCTTCCAATGCAAAGCAGAAATGAGCAATCCTACCCGACCTTCAGAAAGCTTGTAATATGACTAAGGTCCCTGTGACCCGTTCTTTCCTCAAACATTTTTCTCTGTACTGAACGCTGTGATACCCCCGGGTCTGGGCGTTACATAGATGTAATTAATAAATTAAATAAAACTCACTTAGAGTTTTCAATTTCCAAAGAGACATTGCTCATTGTTCTGTAATGAAACCATACCTCTGGGTCCAGAGGGTAATCCAACCCTTCTTAAGAACCTCTGCAAAATCAGAGTCCCGTATGAAGTGTTTATGAAATCATTTATGAAGGGAGCCAATGCCTTAGCACACTTCTTTAGTGTTATACATGGACAAGGGTCCACAAGACAATAAGTGGGTTTCAGCTTTCAGGTACTATCCGAAGTGTCAGCGACTGAAGTAGCTTTGAAATCAAATGGTTTAGGCAATGACTGATAGGACTTGGATGAAGCATTAAGATTACTTAGCGCAGTGAGGTCTAAAACAGATGATTTGGGTTTTTTCTGTACTGTACAATACTACTGAAAATGGCTTCACCAAGTTTCAGAAGCAAGAAAGCGCGTTGCTTTTCCACAGGGTTTCTGAGTTCCCTAGAATGTACAACAGTTCCTTCATAGAGGTTTTTTGGAGAATTGATCTGTTGGACACAGAAATTCTTTATGGCTTTTAATAGTGCCAACTTATATGGTTTGTGGGCCAGTTACAGGGCAAAGCATTGCGAGGGGGTGGATCATTAATCCAATTTCTTTCTGCTTTTCTAAGATGCATTCTAAGGGCATAGAGAGAATTGGACATTCCTTTTGGTGTCAGATTGCATCACCTACGATCTTTAAGGGGCGACTTCATCGCTTCATTTTGGAATGGCAGTATGTTTGGTGGAGGCAAGGATGTCCGCAATAGCGGGAAATATTCCATAGGCTGGGATTCAGGGTAGGGGCTTGGAAGGGTGGTTGGTCTCTAACTTAAATGGTGGTATTTCTTGCTACCCTAGACAAGCTGGCTGTGAGACTTAAGAGATAGAAAATAATAACTCACTGGTCTTTCCAAACCGCTGTCTGTCCACTTGATTAAAACCCAGCCCAAGGTCTAACATGTTATATGAGTTGCCCCAGTAGCTTTGAATTAAAAACCTAGGCTGCTTAAAGCATAACACACTGAAAAAACTTGAATGTCCTTGGGTAACTTAAAATCCAAGTTAAATCTCCTCTAATTACAAATGCAGAAACATGTACCTCAAAGGGATATTAACATCTTAAAGATCAGGGAAATAATCATGGGGGCAACATACAACTAATATCTGTGTGGTGGAGGTATAAAGGTATGTGTATTTAAGACACAGAATTTCACAAGTGGGCACGGATGCAATTGGAATGGCATACATTGTCCAAGCAGAATGAAAAATAAGAGACATCCCACCACCCATCCAGCTTTGTCTGTGGACGTTCACAATAGAAAAGCCATTGGAGAGCGTCAGAGAGGTAGACGAGCATGATCTCTCAGTAAGGTCTCTGTGACAGCCATCACATCCGGTCCATGATCAACAATAGGGCTATGTATTTGAATGGCATGCATGGAATGGAGCAGGCATGAATTAAGGGTCATTTACTGAGTTTAGTGGACTTAGCTTCTAAAATATTCAGAGTAGAATGAACAGACTGAATGTGATTCTGAGAGCCAGGCTAAGGCATAATATCTCCATTCCTAAGTCTTGGCTGATGTGCATGACAGATGCCAGCTGGCTCTGGCAGATATGAATCTGTTCCCTCGCTGTGCATGTTCATTACATTACTGAATCATCATTGCAGTATATGTTGTGTTTTCTTTGGCTTTTGGCAGATTAATAATATTACTGAACATCATTTCAAGGGGTCTTTTAGACTCAGTGGTGAGCACGACGCGCCTGGAGAGGGACTCCAAGTTTATCATGGTTCAGAAGTGGGCTCTTGTCCAGGCGTCAGGGAACATTTTTCTGAAGTGCTCTGTTCTACTTTTGTAACTTATTGTGCCTTAAGTAATGATTTTGTTGTGAAAAGGTTGAGCCCACCTGAACTTTTTTCATTCTGGTAGAGGAGTATCCAAATCCAAAATGGAGGTACAAGATGAGTGTTTCTTTTGGACTATTAATGTCATACGGGCATGACATTGTGGCATGAACCATTGTTGTACTATTAGGGATTTGGAACAGTTATGTCACAAACTGATGTTGAGGGGCAGTTATCACATGCTAGACTAACTTCCAATGTCAGAAGCTTCAATTTTATCCTGAAAGAGAATTATGACTGATTAGATTTTGTCCTACCCAAACACACAAAGTAAGTGTTGTAAAGTAATTCTACCTGCGCTCTTTGTGTCTGTTTGGAATTGTTATGAACCAAAGGTGGTACAGAGAATGTTGAAGTAGAGGGTTCAGTTGAAGTTTACAGCTGAGCAGGCTGGAGGTGCTGCAGCCTTCATATATGTCATTTTAATAAAGGAAGATACTAAAGGAGACAAGAGCATGTTACCTCATTATACTGGTGGCAAGCACTTACTTGTCATCCCAGCAGCAGCGGAATGGACACCTGGGCTACGGATCAATGCGACTGGCTGAGTCTCGAGGTTGCTGTGGTTGCTGAGGGATGGCCACGGAGCAGTTTGCTCCTTATTGGGTGTGCGGTTCATGGAGGCTCACGTGCAAGCTGTCTGTCGATGTCTGTGCGGTTGTGCTCCCAGGTGAGGAGGAGGAGTCGCATCAAAAGAAATCACTTTCTTCCAAATTGCGGATTTCTTCAGATATTCGCACTGCTAGGACAGAAAAAAGGAGAGCTGAACGCCATTGGCGTAAACATCCTTCTGTTTCCCTTAGTATTTACACGACATCTGTAAAGCTCTTTAAGAATGTCTTGTTGAAAGCCAAAGAAGCAAAACTTAATGCCAGGATTGAGTGAGTCAAATCCAGACCAAGGCAATTGTTTAAGGTGCTCTAAGAACTAAAGGGCAATTCTGTGGATATTCTTCTTGAAGCAGACAATGCATGGTGCCAACACATTCATGACTGTTTTGCCCAGAAAATTACACCGCATCAACAAAATATATCAGACCAACTTAACCTACTTCAACCTCACGATAAAGACACATCCCCTGCCTGCTTCTGTCATGACTCAGCTTCTCCCAGTTTTTCCTTTCATGAGGTATCAGAAAGTGAAGTTCCGGAACTTATACTGAAGCTGAAACCCACGTCATGCAAAGGGGATAGCTTCTCTGCGTCACTTTTTCAAAAATTCCACAATTCCCTAATACCCTGGGTAACTACTCTTATTAATCTGTCATTTACCAAAGCTTCCGTCCCAGATAGCATTAAGGAGGCATGGATTACCTCTCTTCTGAAAAAGGAAAACCTTGACGCTGGATATCCAAGAAACTTCCAGCCAATCAGCAAAGTCCCTTTTTTATTGCAGATTTTAGATAAGCTTGTGCTTAATCATTACCAAAGCTTTGCTCTGGTCATTCTGTGTTCCGTGTGAATCACGGGACCGAAACTGCTATTCTCGATCTTAAATCTAACATTGCTGAGATAATTGATAAAGGCGGCCAGGCATTGTTACTTCTTTTGGACCTCTCGGCCGCCTTTGATTTGGTCGATCATGCCATTCTGGCTGATAGATTGGTCTAGGTGGGTAGATGCTCCGATCCTGCAACCAACTTGCTTAGATCATTTCTTGGTCCACAAACTGTCTTTGTAAGTAAGGATAATGCACAATCCCAAAAAGCAATGCTAGCTTGTGGGGTCCCGCAGGGATCTTGCTTTGTTGCCCCTTTTGTTTAATATTAATATAAAACAATTGTTCGATCTTCAATCCTCACTGGGTGTTCGCTTTGATACTTATGAATTGTCAGGCCGCTATAGCACAGATCTAAAGATGGTAAATATAATTTTTAATGCCATACAATCATGGAAGGCAAAAACTCCTCGGCCCTTAACAACAAGAAAACTGAATTGCTCATTCTGGGTACACCGGTAAAACGTAAGCATCTTTATTCATTTTATAGTGGTTTTCATATTGCAGGTAATGTAATTAAGGTTTCTGATCATGTTAAAACATTAGGGGTCTACTTCGATTCTCATCTTTCATTTAAGAAACATGTTCTCCACCTTGAATCTTCCTGCTCCTTCTACATCCACTTGCTGTGGCAAATTCATCCATACCTCTCTGAGACCGATAGGGCTATGATTGCGGCTGCCATTATTAATGCCAAACTAGACTACTGCAATAGCCAGTTTATAGGTTCCTCCCAGGCGAATGTAAAAAGTCTACAGGTGATCTGGCATGGAGTAGTCCGGGCCGCCTTCAGCCTTGGCCGACGCACCCATGTTACTGATGCTCGCAGAAGACTACACTGGTTGCCTGTCAGCCAAAGAATTTGATTCAAAGGCACCATGTTAGTCCATAACTGCCTGACATGTAAAACCCCGAATGACCTGTCAGCCAGAATCTCTAGAGTTCCCTTTTGGCTAACTCTTTGTTTCAACAAAGACATTCTTCTACAGCAACCACGAATTCTGTTGAAGAGGATCGGTGGCTCAGGCTTCCATGCCTGGGCCCTGGATCTTTGGAATCAGCTTCCCTCTACTCTTAAGGGTTGCGAGTCAACTGCCCAGTTTGAAAAACAACTTAAAATGTATCTTTTTGACCTGGGCTAGGCCTTTTTCACACCCAGATCGACCCATATTCCTCCCTCTGATAATTGCTTTTTGTTCTTCATTGTAACTGTCTTGGGTGCGCCTTGAGGCCCATGGGTGTTTGGCGCAAAATATGAATCTAAAAAAATAAATGTGTTTCTCTCATCCCGTGCCGTAGTGGGTGCCCCAGGCGGGCAGCAGAGAGTGCACCCGGCCCTCAGAGTCAAGGGAGTGCGCCGAGCAGGCAAGGAGAGAGAGAGTGTGTGTTGAGCACTCAGTGTCAAGGGAGAGTGCCTTCCTGTTTGGCTCCATTCTCTGCTGTGCTTTGCTACCCCCCGCTCCATGCTGGAGCGACTGAAGGGGGCTGGGGCATGATGAGTGTGATTGGAGAGGGCGTGCCTGGCTGTTACGTCAAGGGAGCATATGTAATCCTCTGTGTCACTGCTTCAGCGTGTCTGGGTTGCTAGGCAACCAACACAAAATACAGTCAGACGACTGCAACACTCTGGGAGTTGCACGCACAATAACAACAAAACAAATGAGCTTTTAAAACTCCAAGAGTGAGTGTCAGTAGTGTGATCAGCACAGATGTAATCAATAAAGTGAGAAACAAGTGAAAAGTTTCAGAGATATCTATTGCATAACTCTCTCAGACTACTCTATAGTAGATTTAAATTTTACCTGAGTCGACCTTGTTGTGTTTTCATTTTTTATAGAAAACATTTGGAACGCACAAGTCTGGTCTCACAATTGTTCATACTTTGTCATGGTAATGGCACATATTTCAGGTCCAGTGTTGTTCTTGCCACAAGCGGGTGAGACAGCTGTGAGATGGAAAGACTGGAAAGAAGACTTCTTAAAGTTTACTTGCTGTCTATGGGTCTAATTATGCTAATGAGCAGACGGATGCGTTTTTGCACCATTGTCTGGGCCATGCTGGGCTGGAGATATAGAAGAGGTTACTGGACCCTCCACAACCATCTGATGGGGTAATGTGGAACAGCTTTGTGGATTAGCATTGAAATATTAGATTAAAACTTTGAAGTCAAGGAGAACAAAATAGTGGCGTGATACCACTTAGCCCGCAGAGAACAGAAAAAACTGGAGAAAATGTAGGAGTTTTTGACCATGCTGAGGGGTTTGACGATTAAGTTCCAATTCGGGCACTGTCAGGGGAAGCATCTAAGGGGTCATCTTATGATCAAGTGTGCTAACAATTGGGTCCGAGAAGGGATATGGAAGGAGAGATAACCAACTTTAGATTGCACTATTGAAATTGGCAAACATGTTGAACAACCTGCACTGTGCATAAACCAACTAAACAAGGAAGAAGACAGAGGTTCTGGAGAACATACTGTTGTTCAGAGGGGGAGGAACATGGTTAATCAGGGTCAAGGGTCCAAAAAAGAGGGTGATCGGAGGAACAAGGACAAGGGCAAGGGGAAGAGCATTGTGACAAGGAGGGAGGTTTGGGTACATAGGTAAGTGGATCACTAACAAAAACAATATTTTAGGTGTGGCAGCTTGCAACACTTTGCGAATGATAAAAAAAATGCACTGCTGTGTATGTAGAGCATAGGTTGTTTGGCAGGAGGGATCATTTGTCCAAGTGTTGTAGGTTAAAGTCTAGTAGAGCAGGCATTGTTCAAGAGAATGATGGTGAGGATGAAGATTCTGACTCACCTTTACTTGAGGGTCTTAAAATCATTCAGGTGGTGAATGCGGCAATAGGCACCAGAATACAGAAACCCAGGGCGTTACTTGGTGTTAATGGAGTGGGGATTTTAATATTGATTGACAGTGGGGCGGATCACACACTCATTGGGAGAGATTCTTGGGAATCTAAGTTGGGATGTTGTGTACTGAAGGAAGTTAATGTGAAGGCCAATATGTTTGGAGAAAATCCTACTGAGATAATAGGTGAATTACTTGTTGAATGACAGTTTCAAGATTGAAGTACGACTAGTAGAATATTTTTGACAAATATTGGTGGCAATCTTTTGTCTAGTGTTGGGAATGAATTTAGATCCCAATGATAAAGAACAAGTTATCACAGGGCAAGTTATAAGGGCCTCATTACATGGAAGGCAGTAAGGGTTAACGGTCACCGGTAATGGTGCCGGTGACCGTTAACCATTACCGCCTTACTACGAGGTGCCTTTGCGGGTTTGGACTTTAACGCCTGCGTTAAAAACCAACCCGCAAAGGGACCAGGGTGCTAATTACAGTACCGCAATTTGCGGTACCGTAATTAGCACCTTCCCCATTCCCATTATGCCCTATGGGGCAAAAATGGGAATGGGGAAGGGCAATGGGGGAAGGGGGAATTACTGCCCCGCCAACCTTGGAATAGGGCAGTAATTCCCCTTTCCTCCAAGGCGGTGCCGGTATTTTACCGGCATGGACCAAGGTGCTAATAGCACCTTGGTCCACCGCCTACCGTGTAATGAAGCCCTAAGTGTGCTCACTGTGTGAAGGAGAGGGAGAGAATGGAGGTGTCCATCAAGAGTCCTGGTGTGAAAGACGATTCCTTAGGTTCATAGGTACCGGATGTCTGAAAGGACAATATTGGGTGTCTAAAGGGATTTGTTCACAAAATCAAACTGAGGCCTAGACCAGTGCCAGTAGTGGCTAATATGAGGACAATGATGTTAGCTCTCACAAAGGAAGTGGAAGCTTAGCTCAATGGCATGCTGCGTGAAGGTGTAATAGTGCCCACAGATGCATCAGAATGGGTTGGCCCTATTGCCATAGTGAGGAAGGCCAATGGGGCTGTTAGGATCTGCATAGATTTGAGAAAGACCAATAAGTGTGTAATTTGCAGAGAGATTTCCTCTGCCGAAAATAGACAAGCTTATTACTGCTTTCTCTGAGCGTGAATATTCTTGCTTCTTGGTCTTAAGTCAGCATACCATCAGGTCAGGCTATATCCTGAGTCGTCGGAAGTGACGACCTTCACCACTAACATGGGAATGTTCAAATGCATGAGGATGCCATTTGAATTGATATCGGCTGCGCGTTTCTTTCAAAAAGTGATGCATAGTGTAGGGAAAGTTGGTGGTAGCAAGTTTTAGCAAGATGATATATTGATTTGGGGTTGTGATCACATGCAGCATGATCTCAGATTGCGAATAGTATTGGAGAAGTTGGGGGAGTCTGGACTTACACTAATACTACAAAATTGTACATTTTGCAAGTCAGAGGTAGATTATTTAGGCTCACATTGTCTGGGGGTGGAATGAAACCGAAGACTAGAGCGGTCAAGGTTGTAGTGGATACTAACAGTCCCAAAACTAAGATGGAGGTTTCATCATTCCTTAGGCTTACTCAGTATTAAGCCACATTTATTAAGAGTCTGTCAAGCAAGACAAGCTACACGAGGAGACTCACCAGAAGGGTTGAGATGGTTGTGTGGTTGAAAGAGTGTGACAGTGAATTTAAAATGGTGAAGGAGGATATCAAAAAGGTTCCGATACTGAAAGATTTCAGAGAAGAGCTCAAAATGGTGGTGTACACGGATGTGTGTGAATAGCAATTGGTCTCAGTTCTTATGCAAGAGGATGCTAGTGGTGAGAATACGTTGGCATTTGCATCCAGGATGCTTAAGGATGCAGAGAAATGTTATTCAGTGATTGAGCAAGAGGATCTAGTGGTAGTGTAGGCAATCATGAAGTTCAAAGTCTATCTGTATCGCAGACCATTTGTGTTAAGAACTAATCACAAGCCGTTGGTTGCAATTTTTAACAAGAGAGGTTTGGTTGGCACGTCCAGAAGTATTGTTAAGTGGGTGACAAAATTGCAGGGGTTGGATTCTTTTGTTGAGCATGTGTCAGGGAAGAAGAATGCTGTTGAAGATGGTTTGTCGAGGAAGGCTGTTTGAGGATGATGATTTAGAGGGAGTTCCCGTGTTTAGCAGATGGCATTAAAGACATTTGTAGCATGGAAAGTTGCCTCAAGGAGGACGAGGACTGGATCAAGGTGTGTGAACAGGATGAGCTGTATCAAAAAGTCAAGAAGCTAGTGCCTGATTGCCCTGGTCCCCATCATCTATCAAACACAAGACACCCATGAACATTCCTCAGAGAGAAAGACAAGAGAAAATCAGGCACCCAGGAGTTTTCTCAGCAGTCTTTATTAGTTGTAGTTACAAGTCACGCGCTGGAAAACACTCAAAAACATGTTGCCTTCAACCTGCTTATATAGGCTATTTGAATGATGCAACATCCTTATGCAAATGATGACCTTGGTCAGAGTATGCTTCTGATAGGTCCTCTTAATCACAGAAAGAACATCCCTTCAATATTATTGGATGGCTTATCTGGTGTACACCAAGCCCACATTAGCATAGCTGGCATCCACACTTTTCTATGACACACAAAACTGACAAGCTTATTTTAGACTTGGCTGACTATGACAGTTCTTAACTTCTGCCAAGAATGCCTTCATCACATCAGTGCCTACTCTTTATCTGATTTTCGGGGTTCTGCCAAGTTAGTGTTTTATAGTGTGGAGAAATAGATAAACTCTATTATATGGTGCCAAATAATAGAGATGGTCTCTCAAAATGGTATGCATGAAGCACAAGCACATTGTGCCATTCTTATAGATAAATGTATCAATGTTTCTCTTGCTTTATCTGGCTTGATCATTAATCTTGTCTGCTTTTCCTGCCAAGTTTCCACTCTCTAATGTATCAGCCTAGTTGCTTGTCTGAAAACTCTTGGCATGAGTCATTGTTTTTCACACCTGGCTTAGAACTGGAAACCATTTTGTACTTGAGTTATCCATTTTGAAATATATTTTTGTCTGATAATGTATTCATTCTTCAGGGAGCTATTATTTATTTATTGAAGCATCTCTCACCTTGTATCCCTTATTCATAATATATCTTTATGTACTCATGGTATGTGTGTGATATTTAAAGCACCCTCCATTTCTTGGGTCATCCTAACTCAAATATGCGCAGTGCCATGTGAGCTTTTTACCTTAAATAAAGGCACTATAATCCTGATTTCTGCAAAAATAGACCTATTTTATCTGCCTATCATATTATCTATACTCAATTGAGGGGCGAGGTGTTGATACCCCCGTACATTTCCCCCCAATATTTGACCAGTGTTCGATATTCGACCACTAACCCAGTGTTCACCCTCCCCCATATGCAGTGTACCTATGAATCCCTATCTCAGTCATCCCCTCAATGTAATGCTCTATCACACAATGGGCCTCATTACGACCCTGGCGGAAATCGAAAAACGATGGCGGAAATGCAATACCGCCATCGAATAGCGCTTGGTGCGATTATGACCCGTCACCGCAAAGTACGATGCCATTAGCGACACCGTAGTGAACGCCAACGCTAACTGCACCAAGTACGCGCGCGCGCGCCATGCCAAACCGTAATTACCACCATGGCGCAACGGTACGCGAATTCTGACCCTAGCGGACATGCACCTAACGCCATCAAGCACGGCGGAAAGTACCATTCCGCCATGGTGAGAAGTACGGCATCGCGAACCAACCGTAAACGGCCCCACTGAGTGCCTGCACACCGCTCCCTGGCCACATTGTACAACTCCCCGTAGGTGCAATGAAGTCACACAATGCAACCAGTGAAATGTACTAGTCATCCATGCCTGCCAACAAACAAATGAATCTCAAGAGGGGCCAATGGGAGCTGCAGGGCACAGATGGCACGAATACAGAAGCCATACAAATGGACATGACCTCAGTCTCCCACCAAGAAACGCACGCAAACACAGGCACCTGTGACCAGCAATATTCCGATAATCACATCATTCCACCAATCCAACTGGCTGACCGGCATCTGTTACACAAAAGCTAATCCCCCGCCCCTGAGCATGACATCATCAAAACAGTCATATTGGCAGCCCTTATCCCTGACCTCACTGGGCTTCGTAGTCAAACGCGCCCAGCACAGTACCACGCAACTATACTCCGAAGCTGGAACCCAATGCAGATCTCCTCACAATACATCGCTCCCCAAATAGGAATATGCCACATCACTTGCAAAGAAGAACGCTACACGGTTCATATCAGAATAGAAATTTAATGCACAACAAATTCACCAAGCCCATACAGCCATTAGGCCATGAACTCCAAAACACATTTCACCATTGTGGGCTGCATCCGCAACAAATGACCAGCTACTTCTTGTGTGACGCCCTGTTCCTTCATGGTACACAGGGGCTACATTCTCGTAAGAAAAGGCAACATGGAAGCGCCTAGAACCGCAGGGCCGTCCCAATAGGGAGGCACTAGTCCAGCTGAAAGGCCGAAATGTTGCTCCTAGCCACTAGTACTGCGTAAGGGCATGTGGCCCACTGGCGATCGTCCCATAAGATCGTAATGCTGCTCCACTGATTAACACGAAGCAGCAGGTGTCGGGAGTAAAATCCATCTGCAGGAGTGGCATACAGATGGCAGTGGCAAAAGGGGAGGAGATACCTGTCAACCAAATGAAATGAAAAAGAATAGTATGGCCATCAGAACTACATTTGAATTACTCACTTCAATGATCACACCAAATCCACAGCCATATGCATGCTAACCCACTCCAAAGGATCATCACCACCCAAAAACCACTTGCGAATCATAACTATCTATATCGAGGTGAAAACACCATCACAAACGAGTGTACCTGTGCATGCGTCTGTTAAGACAGAATCCATCAGATGGGATTGGTAACGTGCATAGACACAAGTGTCTGAAGGCGCGTCGAGACAGGGAGGGCTCAACAAGGCCAGATAGACGATGGTCCCACTATGGCAGCCCTGCATCACATAGCGCAGGGGAGGCGGATAGATACCAAGAAGCCCTGTACATGGCAAACTCTGTATCAAATCATCTGTCCATGCATCCATACATCATTCCCTCATCCCGTAATGAAAACGCCTGTTTCCATACTCACATAACATGTGAAATTTCCATTGAGTCTGTGCGTTATGCAGCCTGCAAAATCCACTGTGCCCCAGCCCATAATTCCAGTGTTGTGAAGTAACATGTATTTGGGAACGTCCGGCCTCATCGCCCAATTCGCTATTGCGCATCCCAAACTATTCATATCAATCATTGCATCCTCGCCATGGCCCCTGTCCCAAGGACATTGAACAATAGAACGTTATATTTGCAGTCGGACCTGTGGGCATCTCCTCGCCGCTAGCTGAAAACCGAAAGCGCCGCCCTTGGAATTCCTCATTTGCAACATCACGTCGAAAAGGCATCTGTGGCCGCTTGAAATCACAAATTAATCCATCTAGTGCGGCTGTGTGTGAAAATGGCAACTGCCTTCACTCACAAATGGGACGCCCCGGCCGTCGGTGAACCTCGGTACAGTGTTGCATGAGGGTCCACCGTTACTCGAGTACTACGTTCCACTGACCCTTCACAAGTCTGTTCGCGACTGCAAAGATAGTATGTGAAACAATGGGACCATAGCCGAATGAACATATCAACCAATGTTACACTGCCATCGGGTACAAATACATGATTGTAATAGCAAGATGCCATTCGTCGAATTGCAGCGTTGTGTGCGGGACATGCTCACCCAAAGGGGAGAGCTGCTTGCACAGGTGGAATGAATCACCACAGGTGGAGGCCATACAGCCTGAAAACACATAAATTGCACACCCAGTCTCCTCCCACAACCACACCCACTCCGAAATGCTACCGGCAGGACTAGCTATGTTGGCCCTGGGGGACCTGATAGCACTGCAAGTACTCCAACTTCAAGAAGAAGACGAACACCAACTACAACCGGCCGCACGGAGGAGACGCAGGAGGAGGAGGAGGGCAAGGCAGGGCCAGCAAGGGCCGCCAGCACAGCCACTACCACCACGCAGGCAGCCCGCAATCCCACGCCTCCGAGCACATCCGTTCAACCTCACGGATGAGCAGATCCACACCCTCTACCGTTTGGACCGGGACACCATAACCGCCATTGTGGACATGACACAGGCTGACCTTGTCAGCATGATAGATAGCCCAACCGCCATCCCACCCCTACTGAAGGTGGTGTCTGTACTCCACTTCCTGGCCACAGGCACCTACCAGCACACAGTCGGACAGTTGCATGGCATATCACAGCCACTGTTCTCACGGACACTATTGCAAGTGCTCGATGCCCTCCTGCAGCACGCAGACGACTACATCTCTCTACCACGCTCGGAGCAGGAAATTACCAACACAAAAGTGGGATTCCATGCACTTGCCGGCATACCGGGTTGCATTGGTGCCATCGACTGCACCCATGTGGAATTGGTCGTCCCACATGCCATGGAGGCCCAGTACCGCAACCGAAAACAATTTCATTCTCTGAATGTACAAATGGTGTGTGACTCCAACAGGATCATTACACATTGGTGTGCCCGATTCCCTGGATCAACCCATGATTCTATGGTCTTGAGGAACTCTACAATACCACGCTACATGGAGCGACACGCAGGGAACAGATCCTGGCTACTTGGTGAGTCTCATTTCATGCATGATGATGTGGGGTATGTGATGCGGCAATGACCTGGCAGGAAGGGGGGGGGTGCGTACGTAGCAATGGCATTCCTCAAAATTCCTTTATTGTCCACATACAGGTGATGCCGGGTATCCACTGAAGAGATGGCTCCTCACACCAGTCCGGAACCCACGGGACCAGCATGAGGAGGACTACAACCATGCCCACTCACGTACCCGTGTAGTCATAGAACAGGCATTCGGCCTACTGAAGACTCGTTTCCGCTGCCTCAGCAGGTCTGGCGGGGCACTCCTGTACCGCCATGTGAAGGTTGCAAAGATGGTGATGGCATGTGTCATGCTACACAACATGTGCGTACGTAGAAATGTGCCCATGCCCCCTGACGCAGAACTGCAAGCACCTGAAGATGGTCATGATGAGGGTGGGGATGTGGCAGCACCTCAAGGAGTCTGCGAGGCACAGGAGGGCCGTGACATTCGTCAGCATCTCATAGATGCATGCTTCTAGCACTCACGCCTGGTGGCTGATACATGGACACGGGACTCGTGGCACTGTGTGTGTCTGGAACATGCACAATATGGACTGTACGCCTATAATGGCCTCGTACACAAAGATCAATGTCCACACATCTCATTGGATGATCGTGCATTGTTTATGGCATATGTGATATCATGTTAAACACCCTATCGACCCGCCACCCAAGTGAGCGCAACACACCCCCTCCACCCTCCTACCTCCCCCCCGAACACCAGTGTCCAAAGATGCTCATTGTCAGTGGGCTGTCGCTATTGCAAGCCCCCTCTGCGGGTATCAGGGGCACCCCTGCCTGTGGAGCGCAGGTTCCTCCCAGATCTATGTTGGGGGCTGCCCTGGACGGAACTTGCAACGGATGATGTCTCTGCCTGCTCACGTCCATGCATGTCCCTAAGGGTTTGTGAGAGCTCAGTGAGCACACGGCGCACTGCGGCAAGTTCGGCACATACGTCTTTGGACGTCGCATGCAGTTCCCCCCTCAGGCTCTCGGTGCTTCTCTCCATTTGTACTCTCAGGCTCTCGGTGCTACTCTCCATTTGTGCCCTTAGTGTCTCTGTACTTCTCTCCATTTCTGCCCTAAGTGTCTCAGTTGATGTTTCTATGTCTGCCTTAGTGCCCCCACATTCATCGGCATGGTCCTTGAGGAGCGTGGCCAGTTGCTGCTGTTGCACGATTAACTGGTCGAGGGACTGTTGCCTCTGCTGGGCCATGGCCATTTGCGGTGGTGTCACAGAGTGGCTGTTCACCTCATGTTGCCTTGCCACAGGGCTTGTGGGGGATGGCCAGTCGTCGTCTTGTGGGTGCCCCTGCGTGGTATCCTCATGGTGTACGGGATGGAACAGACAGGGGGATTGGGACAGGTCATGGATGGATCTGACTTCGACATCCCCGTTTTCTGTGTCGGAGCATGCTGCCATTAATGCAGTGTCACCTATGGTGCTGCTGCCACCAGAAGCAGTGCCTACTGTGGCATCCATTGGGGGGACCTGTGGTGGTGGTGTTGTGGGCATGCTGGCTGCTGGGGTGCCTGTTGGAGTTCCCTCCTCTGTGCTGCCACTTGATTTGTGCTGCTTCCGTGTCTTGATGCGTGCAGCTGAGGTGGAGGGTCTTTGGCCGTTGGTCTTGGCCCTCTTTGCAGGTGTGCTGGTAGGGGTGTCCTGGAGCTCGTCGTTTGGATCGGACCCTGTGGTGGAGTAAAGGAGGGCGAGCGTTATTAATGGGTCTGTGGGAATTGGAATGGCAATGTATCACATGCATTGGGGTGGTACCTAAGGGTGATTTGGGTCAGGGCCTTGGAGGTGGTTTCATTTGTGTGTGGAGTGAGGGTGCAGTTGTTTGGCAGCCTGCAGTTAGGGTGTGCCTGCTGCACGTGTAGAGGGTGTTTTTAGGATTTTTAATTATTTATGTATTTGATGTGAGTTTTAAAGTGTGCTATCAGGCCTATGTATGTGGACGTTCTCCTGGACATGTGTTACTGTTGCACTATGTGGGCACGTGGTACTTCACATGATTGGACATTGTGGTTTTGGCATTGTTTTATTTGGGACACCTACCTGATTCTTCGGATGTCTGCACTCCTTTCTCCATCCCTCCGACTCCCTCTATGCTCTCCATTCCAATGGTGGAGGCACAGATTTCTTCCCAGGAGGTCAACTTGATGGGTGATTCCGATCCTCCCCCGGTGGCTGTGGCAATGTTGCGGTTGGCAGAAAGTATGCTACGGACGCGTATCCGCAGGTCGTCCCATCGCTTTCTGCATTGCTGTGGGTTGCGGGGTGCGGTCCCCACCGCACTTACCCGCTGTGCCACCAGGGCCCATATGGCCTTCTTGTTCGCAAGTGCCGTCCTGGTCATTTGCGTGGAGAAGACGGCGGCAGCATTCTCCTGGAGGGTCTCTGTGAGCACGGTGAGTTCCTCACGGGAGAAGTGGACCTGCCGCTTGCGGTCGCACGCTTTCTTCGCTACTTTTCCCATTTTTCTTGGTTTCACTAGGGTGGATGACGGGTTGGGATGTGTCGCAGGGTAGTATTTTTAATGGTTGTGTGGAATTTGTGGTTTTATAGGTGTACGGCGTGATGTTTCCCGTTCCGGGACCATGCTTTTACTTCCGTTTCCGTATATTTACGGAAACGCTATTTACGCTATGGCGGTCCGGTCGGTTGATTTCCGCCAGGGTCGTAATGAGGGCCAATATGAGAGGTACCATAAAAGACACTTCTAAAGAATCAACAGTGTTTTCAAACATATTGTATTCTTCTCATCTAAGATATATATGTATCTCTTTTCTGTCAAAAGACTACTCCAAACGTTTCGCCCTTGTACAGGAGGACGGAGCGACCTCTGACAGGCCCATGGGATCAGAGCTCACCCTCAAGTAATTTAAGACAAGATAGCTGCACCTTGAGGAGGATGGGGTGCAGGATTCCCTTACTCCAACACAAATCAATAGGGACAACTCAGCAGTTTGGCAAAGGGAAGTCATTTTAATGACAAGCACAAAAAACGGGGAAACAATGGAAATCAACAGTGATGCGATCGCCCGTCTCGCTTCAACTTCCACAATCTTCATTCAAACAGCAATTCTTATAGGCAAAATTCATCATCATTGACGTGTAACACTCAAAAGTTTATCATGCAATTCTATTGGTTGGGAAAGGTAACTTATGTATAGGTGCTATATCTGTATATGGTAACAGGGTGTGAGGATTGGATAACTCTTATTGGGTGTGTGTCTACGCCCGTCCCTCTACATCACTCATGATAAACGTCCCTACAAGTACGACGTCTCATTGGTTCTACAAGCTATAGGACCCTAGATTATTTGGTTCATTGTGATTGGGAAAGTTACACCCCTAGACATAAATCTCCACTTTAATTAGCAGCATGCAGAATGGACACCCAGGTGCCTTGTGCCCCACGATTCACCCAGCCTTTCTTCCATCAATCAGTGCTTTAGGGCTATGTGTCAATTAGTTGGCTGAGGATGGCCTCGAAACTGTAGCTTCTTATCAGGAAAAGTTATGGCATGCTCGGGTTCTGGGTGGCATCAGCCTTTGGTACCTCTTCGCGTCTGGCTGGTCACGTGTTAGTTCACTGTGAATCTGCTTCATTTTCCTTCTTTTCGTGTATTTGATTCTTCCTTTAGCCTTGCCACCTGCCTGGGGCCTCCTTATCTCGACCTTCACTGGCTGGCTGCTATGCTCTTAAGTTTCCTTTCTTCGAAGTTGCCGCTCTCCTCCCTTCCTTAGGTTGACCTCGAATTCCCAGGCATGAGCTGCTTCTTACTGAGTTTCGATTCCGCTCTTTCCTCCTGCTTTTGCGGGAATATGCATCTCGGCCTGGTAGGCCCCTTGTAGTCTGGGCATACTTCTGCTTTATGTAAAATGGAGTCACACTTGTATACTGTGCTTCTTTGAGGTAGATATGTATACTTGGCGCTTGCCCCGCTATTCTTCTACTAAGCATAGCAAGCTGTACTGTTTTCTTAGCTTCTTGCATTCCAATCCTACTTACATGCGTTAGCTGGTTGCATACTTCCATTCTGTTTGACAGTTATTATTTCACATCCTTCAACCACAGCCACCTATTAGTCTTCCTTGAGTCACTATAGATAGGAACCTAGGGCTCAGAGCTAGACTAGCCAAAATCTATGAGCCCCTTGCCCGCTCACTGCCCAATACACAGAACCCCAGAGCGCTGCCGCCTAGACCTAATCCCTCTACAAAAACCTCCCTTTTACCCCAAAACTGCAACGCCACACCATCCCACAACTCCTACATCCATGGCACTCCGGAACCATCACAGGACAAGCGCCATACCACTACTCCCAAAAACACAGATAGCCCTAAAATCAAGGGAGCCTTGATTAACGCTAGAACGCTAGTAGCCCATGCTACTAAAATAGCAGACCTAATCCTCATAGAAGACCTTGGGCCTCATTACACGGTAGGCGGTAACCATGGCGCTATTAGCGCCATGGTTCCCACCGGTATTTTACTGTGTCCGCCTTGGTGGATGGCGGAATTACCGCCCTACTCCAAGGTGAACGGGGCGGTAATTCCCCATTCACCAAGGCACTTCCCCATTCCCATTTTTGCCCCCATAGGGCATAATGGGAATGGGGAAGGAGCTAATTACGGTACCGCAAATTGCGGTACCGTAATTAGCAACAAGATCCCTTTGCGGCACCCTACTTTAACGGCTGGTAAAACCAGCCGTTAACGTCGGGTCCCGCAAAGGGAACTCGTAGTAAGGCGGTAAGGGTTTACCGGTACCGATGCCCTTACCGGTACCGGTAAACCCTTACCGCCTAACATGTAATGAGGCCCCTTGACTTCCTCGATATTACTGAGACCTGGCTCCACCCAGCAGCAGGTCCCATGCTTATGCTGGCAGTCCAAGATATCTACTCTATCTTGAGACAAGATCGCCCCAACTCCAGAGGAGGGGGTGTCGCCATTATCCGTAAGTGCAGCCTTACCATGAGACTAGCAACTCCTTCCAATATCCTCTCATGCGAAACACTATCAATTAAAGTTCCACTTACCAATACCCAAACTCTCAATATCTACTTGATCTACCGCCTGCCAGGCCCCATCGGCACCTTTGATGAAGACCTTAACTCTATTCTATCCAGCAATCTTAAAAGCTCCACTCAAGTTCTCACCCTGGGAGACTTCAATTTAGGCGATAATGACCCGGAAGACCACATCGCCAGTACCATAGCTAACTCTCTCACCGAACTAGGTTTCACGCAAAGATGCACAGCACCCACTCACTCAAAAGGCAGAACACTCGACTGGGTAGCTGATTATAACTGCCAAGCGAAAATCACGAATATCTCACCCCTAGCCTGGACCGACCACCACCTAATCATGCTCTCTAATGACAGACCTCCTCCTCCGCCCACCATTAGGGCCCCACCAGCTCTCACTAGAAACAAGAAGAATATGACAGTAGAAAGACTCATCCCGACCCTACTTCCCACACTCAATACACTCTCTGACAACCTCGACCCTGACACCTTGGTCAAAGAATACAACAAGACTATGGCCACCTCACTGGACATCATCGCCCCCCTCAAACTCAGACCAAGCAAACCAAAAACACACCTCAACAAATGGTACACACCATTCCTCAAAAATCTTAGGCAGCAGAAAAGAAACTGCGAGGCCACTTGGAAAAAATCACCGTCAGTCGCAAACAAACTCAAACTTTCCAAACTAGCCGCACTCTACAAAAAAGAAATCTACTTGGCTAAACAAACCTCTTTTGACTCTTGCATATCTCAAGCGCAATCCAACATGAAAGAACTCTTCTCTATCCTTAAAGAAATAGAAACACCCATAATACCTCCTGGCACTTGCACCAAAGATAAAAACTGGTGCTCAGAAATTCAAAGTGCCCTAGCGAATAAGATCGCGACCCTATAAAGCAAAATCTCTAGCAAAAAAGCCTCCCTCAATGTCACTCTCCCTCCAAAAATCTCAGACAAACTTACGTCCACAGGTATTACCCGCTTCAATTTCTCCAAAGTCAATACACTTGAAGTTGAAAAAATCATCCTATCCTTGAAACCATCCAATTGCCAAGGAGATCTGTGCCAAGCACAGCTCATCAAAGATGCTGCCCGCGAACTCTCCCCTTTCATTACGAAACTGATTAACGCCTCCTTCGCCACCGGCTCTATTTCCACCAACCTAAAACAATCTTGGGTACGACCACTACTAAAAAAACCTACACTTGACCCAGCCACACCCACTAACTACCGACCCATAACAACCGTCCCTTTCCTACTGAAAATTCTGGACAAGGTCGCCTATGTACAAATACAGAAGCACCTGGAAGATCACCACCTATTAGGATTCAGACAATCAGGGTTCCGCCCCCAACATGGGACTGAAACCGCACTCATTGACTTAAAAGCTCAGATCAACACACTCAGAGACAATGGACAAGCTGCCCTACTCCTACTCCTCGACTTATCTGCAGCTTTCGATCTGGTCGATCATTCTGTCCTATGCTCACACCTCCACTCATCAGCACACTTCTCTACTGAGGCTATCACCTGGATCACATCATTCCTAAATGGCAGAACCATAAGGGTCTTCTCTCCCACCGCTGCAGCAGACCCCATGCCTATCACTTGTGGAGTACCACAGGGCTCCTGTGTCTCCCCTACTCTGTATAATATATTTACCAAGCCCCTTTTCGATGATCTGGATCATCTCGGTATCACCTACACTAACTATGCAGATGATACCCAGATCCTCCTTCCGCTTTCTGGAGATTATGAAAATGATTTGGCCTTGCTAAATAGGGTATACATCATCATCCAGACATGGATGGCCACTCATGGACTATGCCTGAATGATGATGAAACAGAGCTCATCATCCTAGGCACCACCTCCAGCCCAAAGAAACTGGGCCCGGCATACAACTCCTTCATGATTGATGGGAATAACAGCACAGTCGGACAGGAGGTCAAAACACTAGGATTCTACTTGGATTCTAATTTCTCCTTTAAAAGACAAGTGAGCTCCTTAGTATCTTCCACTGCACAAACATGCAAATTAATCAGCGCAGCCAAACCATTCCTTTCAGACAATAGCTGCCTTACACTTGCCAGAGCCCTCATATTGTCCCACCTTGATTACTGCAACGCCCTCTACTTGGGATCATCCAAGGCCACTACCAGTAAGATACAAATTCTCCAAAACAACGCACTTAGAGCAGCTCTGGGCATCTCTAGAAGAGAACACATAACAGGATTCAGCCAACAGAACAAATGGCTCTCCACTAATGACAAAATCCTCTTAAAAACGGCATCACTCACCCACAAAACGCTCAACAATGCTGCCACAACCTACCTGGTCAATAGATTCCACAGACAATCTTCCTTAAGACCCGTAAGAGCGGCATATAAAGACTGCCTATCCGTTCCTACCTACAAACGTGCCACCATAGGGGGAAACAGCTTCCCGGTAAAAGCTGCCAAGTTGTGGAACTCCTTGCCTGCAAACATCAGAATTGTCCTGCCTTACCAAAACATCCACTCCAAGGTAGTTTCATGGCTGCAAACAGAGGCCCACTAGAACAAACAAATGCCGCAACACCTGCACATACTTTAACCATGTGTGCTTACCTGTCTACTTGTATATAATGCCTGTCTGTCTACCTCACTGCTGCTTTGTATATAACTTTGGTTTACCTTGTTGTCCTAAGTATATGTATATGTTATGATGACTGCAACTAAGCCGCGAAAATTCTTGTAAATGCTGGCCCTGATACCTCCGGGTACCCTCGCGCATTATAAATAATAAAAACAAACAAACAAACAAACAAACAAACAAACATCGCCTCTTCTTCTAAACCCATTACATCTATTTCTATAGCTGTTCGTCCTTGCGTGTCATCTTTTGGTTGTCGTTTCGTTTATCCGTGAGTCTGTCTGGTCCCTTGTATCATCACCATTCACCTTCCATTAAGGCTCTTTGGGTCTCTTTAGGGACAGTTTGTAAGTAGTCTTCATTTCATATCAGCTGCTGGTATGGTTGTCTAAGCGGGTACCGTGCTGCCCAAGGTTGTCTGGTTATAGGCACTTCAACAGGTATTGCTCTTCTGATGGGCATTGGGCAGAGTCCTAGTGCAGCTCTCTGTTGGTTCATGTGTTCCTCATACATCACGTACCTTGGCGAGTATGTTCCTGGTACCTCAAAATGGGGGGCTAGAGTGCAGGCCATGTCTGGGACCTCCTCTACACTCCCCCCTCTGGTCGGTTAATCGACCACTCCTGCTTCTTCCTTTTGATCCGTCTTACTTGGTTCTTCTGTATCTTGTTCATCATCTTCTGGTTTTGTACATGATGGTGTAAACGTGTGTTTCTTTGGAGTCCATATTTTTCTCACACCTTTCAAACTTCCTGCTGTCTTTACATGTTCGTCTTTGTTCCAGGTCATTAGCTGGCATTGTCAGTTTGGGCTGCAATAGATCAATTTCCCTTCATACTTTCTTCGTTTTCTGGGATACACAAACTTTGTTCCTTCTGGCGCAAATTCACTGGCCTTCACAAAGTCTCTTATTTCTTCATCCGTCAGGTCTCTGGGCTTCCATCCTTGTTTAACATTGATCATGATCTTCATCCCTATGGCTTTCTTTGCAGTTTTCTGGCATTGTGTGGTGATTATCTTGATAATACAGAATCCTAGCAGTATCAACAGTAGCAGGGCTCCCAGAAACTTGAATATGTCTGCCATCCATTGCGGGACCCATGAGAATAGTGTTCCAAACCAGCTGTCATCATCCACTTTGTCAGTTTCGTCGATCATCTGGTCCTGTAAGTCTGTCAGCATACTTATGGCTTCTGTTAAAGTTCCATTTTCTTCATCATGCAAAGGTATAAATGTGCAATTCTCCAATTTTTGTGCAAACACCTCCATCCATCGCTGTGATCATGTCAAGTACCTTTCGGTTCTGGAGAGTCATCAATCGGATTGCTCTTAGTTCTTCTTTAATCGCGTTGAATCCATTTATGGTAGTGTTGATGGTCTGTAATAACTCCCATCTGGTTATCTGCAACCATTTAGTATTTGCTCCAACCTGGAATCTTGGCATGCGGATTGTTGTGAACACTGATGAGGTGAGACTAAACAGCCTGCGTTCATATGGAATTGCATGAAATGCTTCTTCTGATTTGGCAGAGAAGTAATTCTCTCTCTTCATTCGGGTTATCAGTTCCACAGATCTCTTCTTCCTCAGGTGAGCATCTGCTTTCGGGAAACTGTCAATATTCAGGTCGCTTTTTGGGGTCACTAGTGCAGGAACGTGGATGTTCACTATTGTGCATATGCCTCCCCAGTTTTTCGGTAGTCTTATATGCCTTGGATCCACAAGCCCAGTAATGATCCATAATTACTGCGGTTCCGTGAGTCATTCCTGGAGCTTCAAAGATGTGTCCGCAGTTTTGATTCTCTGCCATCTTCCTCGTGCCATTGTTCCTGAAGCACAATTTCGGGCTTTCCAGTAGCACTATTTTCAAGGGTCCTCCTCTGTCTTCGACCCATGTCAGTAACTTTACCAATTTTGGCCATAGAGGTTTGCATATCCTCTGTGAGTTCTCTATTGCTTCTTGGCAGTTCCAAAGACCATCCAAGCTCAGCAGATCACCACTACTTCTTCCAATCCGTTTGGGGAAACCACTGTCCCCCAAATCTGCAATTGGCCTCTGTTCTTCCAAGTTTAAGCATCCTCTGCTGTCTTTCCTTGGACGTTCAGCCTTGGGTTTCTTTCCCATCTTGTTCCTGATCCTTTAACTTCAGGCTTCTCGTACCTGATCACGTGATTCGTAGTATGAGCTCTATTTCTCGTCTTAATGTCCTGGACGTAACCGTCTTCATCTGGGTACTCCGTTTTAGTTGCCCATATCAATGAGGCATCCCTCCTCATAAATTGTCCTCTAGTGTTACACATTGCTATGTGTGACAAACAGTGTGCTGTCAGAACATCAATTTCTACAGCCACAAAGATCTTGGATTTTCCCATGCTGTACGGTAGAAGTGCACAGACAAAGCATTCTCCTTCTGATTTCCTTCTTCCGACCTCCTTCATGTGTTGGTACCAAATGTTGTTTCCTAGATGTGCTGTGCTGTCCAGGTAATCGTTAGTTCATTGTTATCTTCATGTGGGCTTCTCTTGATTCTTAGTGTCTTTCTGTAGTTAGCTATAACTTCTTCTTTAAATGGGTCTGTGTGACTTTTCCTTGCTGGGGGTCTCTTGGGCATGCTTGTCGCTGGAGCAGGTTTCATTATCTGTATCGCTTTGATAGGAGGAGCTTTTGCATTTATTTTCCTCTCCTCTTGTATGCTCTCGTGGAGTGTCTTTAACCATCATCTGTTTACCATCTGCCCAACGTGTGGCTGTGTCGTGGGCCTGGTGCTTGTTTCTTGTGTTGGAACGGGTGTGCTTGTTACTACAGTCTCTGCGGTTTTGTTTTTCAGTTCCTCTTGTCATTTCCTTGCTCTAGCTATAAACGGGAATAAATGATCTATCAACATTTGTGTTCTTACAGTAAATTCCCCCATTGCCGCTTCTGTCTTCTTGAGGACTTTTGCTATATCTTCTTTAGTTGGTCTTTCACTTGATTCTTCTTGGTCTCTTTCACTATTTTCTGTGACTGGCTGTTCGGTAGGCAGTCTCGTACTTTCTGTTGCTTTCGTTCGAGGTTCTGTAGCCATTGACACTTGCCCTGGTTTGTGTGCATTCAATGTGTGAGTACGTGTAGTAGTCAGTGCTACGCTTTCATTTATTCCGTGCTGACCCTGTCTCCTCGTTTTCTCTTCCTTCGTTACCTCAAGTGTGTATGTATCACTGCTAATTACATTCAATTTTAGTTTGTTTACCTTACCATCCAAGTTTCTTGGTAATGGTATAACTATATAGGGTCTGGGTGCATTTGTGGGACTCATGCGTACATTATCCGGTGGGTGCACTGAAACTGGGACGCTTCGTGCACCAATAAAGAATGCAGTTCTGATTGTTAATGACAGAAAAACAATGATAATCACTATGCATATACACATAATCGAACGGTATGAAAGTTGGCAGCATTTCCTTCCAGGGAAGCGGGGGCGCCCCTCTGTTTGTGGGAGGACCAGGTTACTGTTCTGGGCCCCCATTTCAATCATGTCAAATGTCAGTGTTTAATTCTTCCACTTACTCTGTTATTGTTTCTCAGAAAGTTTCATATCATAAAGTGTCCCCCCTCTTGCGGGTGGCGATTGTCTCTGTTTATGTGAAACAGTTCCCTTGCTAGACTATGGAAAAGGATTAGACTAACACCTTTGGTAAGTTACGTTCATTATGCATATTCAAAATAGGTAAGTTCCCAGTCCACCCCCCTAATCTGCTTCAGTCCTGAGAACATGCTGGACACTGTTCAATGTGCCGGAATGGAACGATAGCAATCACTCAAATAAGAATCAACCAAAAAAATAAAAATAAGATAAAACTGTGAAGTTCTCGTCTCTGTTCCCTCGATCTGTCCCACGGCGGAAAGATGAACCGCTTTGACTCTGCCTCCTGGATCTGTCCCTCGGCGGAAGGTTTCACTGGAATCTCCTCAGATACTCTCTTTCAAAGTTGGACAGTTCCATTTGGAGCATGATGCCATGGAGGAGCGTTCCCATGTGCGCAACATTAGCTGGATCTCTGATGAAGGTAACAACGTCAACCTCGGCAGGTCTCTCCACCATTTCTGGAAAGTCACTGACTAGGCGAAACAAGGCGTTATGCGCCAGCCGGCTGTCCTCGGGCGACAGGGACATTTTTCCTTCTTTGCTGGGCCCTGGGTCACAGGCCCTTCCCTTGGCGTGAACAGTCTTTGCACTTTCATGCTGCGTGGATTGCGACCAGGTAGCTGAGCTTAGCCCACAGCTGGTGCAAAGTTTCAGTGTTTCTTGGATCTCTAATGTATGTAAGAGTATCAGTGGTTCTACCGACGAGTGCTGGGCATTCCTCTATGATGCGAAAGAAAAGCGTATTTGTGAGTTCATCTATTATCGCCTGTGGTGGAAGCATTTGTGTCCTCATCACTGTATTCTGGTAACACAGAGAAGGCTTCCGCGATGACAGTAAGCAGTTGCCGGATTACTTTCTTGTTGGCAGGATCTTGAATAAAGTCAGTGACACTGGTGACTCTCCCTACAAGTGTTGGATATGTCTCTAAAACTAATTGAAAGCAGGACAGCACATCCCTTGTGATATTTCTGCTGGGGGGTACCATAAGTTCTGCAAAACAAAGTCTTGGTGTTGGTTGCTCCCGGACAATTTGTTAAGCTTTCAAAATAAAAGTCTTTGATCACAGTCCCTTAGAGTCTTGTTTCTCAACACTGCTTAAGTGCGGCTTGGTTCAAACATTCGTATCACCAGCATGTTGTGGCTTAGATGCGCAATTCTCCTCTTCACCCTGCAACTGGGATGCACAGAGTGTCCATATTATGTCCTCATTCCCCTTTTGGTTAGATGAAATGTCCAGTTTAAGCCACAACTTTACAAAAGGATTCTTTTTGTCTTGGCTTTGCTGCTCATGCGTCCTTCTTCCTAGTCATGGACCTTGTCTGCACGTGCTGAGGTCCTTCCCCGTTGTCTATGGTCTCTTCGCAGTGGGGTACAGCTAGAGGGCTTTCCCCGATATATGGCTTGATGTCATTAAGAAAGATCCATGCTATCCTGCCTTGCAGTTTGATGGCTGAAGGAATGCAGTCCTCTACGATGAAGGGGCCATTAAATCTTGGCTCGCCCCATCTTTTTCAAGTGTGGTTTCTTACCAACACAGTGTCTCCAGGAAAGATGAGTGGCGCACGTAGACCTGGAACAGTGTCCGCTTCACCATCTCCTGCTGTGTTTTGTGCTGCACTGCACCCTTTTCGTCGTCGCTGTAGCTGGTCTGAAATTACAGTAAGGCTGGATGTCATACAGTTCAGGTACTCCTGAAGCTCGGTTCCCAAGCGCTCTCGGGTTGACTGGGCATCACATCTAGCTCTGTCTCTGGGGGTAAGGGGAGTGTTCATTCTCCTTCCTGTGACTATCTGGTGCAGCGTAAGATGATGGTCGGAGCCTGGTTGGTTCAGAAGAGCATACAATGCCAGTGGAAGGCAGTGCGACTATCCCCTCTTTAGAGTAAGTTTCAACTTGGCTATCCTTTCCTTTAACAAGCCGTTGAGCCTCTCACAAATACTGTTACCTTCCGGATGATACGCCGACGAGAACTTGTGCTTTATACCAAGCAACAAGCTGATCTGCTCAAAGACTGCGTTAACAAAATGAGCCCCGTTGTCTGATCCCATCACCTCGCACACCGCCCATCTAGGGAACACTTCCCTCACCAGGAATTTGGCAGCACAGGCTGAGTCTGGGTGTGTACAGGGACCTGCTTCTATCCATCTAGAGAATGGACACACCACTACAATTAAGTACCTGTACCCGTTACACACTTGAATCATGTCGACATAGTCGATATGTAAGTGCTGAAAAAGCCCATTTGGCCAGGGGATGATTCCTCTCACTACTTTTAATGTGTGCCCAGCGGTGAATTGCTGGCAGATAATGCAGTTCACCATAAAGAATGCAACATGCTCTGCTAAATTCGGTATAAACCAGTCTTCTGCGGGTGTTGCTGCTAGATTCTCTTTTGACATGTGCAATGGGTAATGTAATTGTTCCAATGATATCTTTAGTAGGGCTACAGGCATTACTGGTTTACCAGTGCTGTCCTGCCGCCACAATCCGTCAGAGGGGTTTAAAGAACACCCTTGACGTTTCCACAGGTTCTTCTCGTCCTGAGGAGCCTCCCGTTGAAGCTCCATAAATTGCGTCTGCCCCATACTACTATAGGCTTTGGGTGTGGTTCGTTCCACCATCATCCTCTCATGGGTACATGCCACTTCCACTTCCATGATCGTCTCACTTTTGGATGCCATATGCTTGGCTTCCATGTCTGCTGCATGGTTTCCATGTGAAACGAAATCTGTCCCTTTAGTGTGGGCGGCGTATTTCATGACCGCTATGCCCACTGGGAGCTGTAGTGCCATGATCAGCCTGTCCAATAAGGCTGCATGCTGCACTGGCGTGCCGTCCGCTCGGAGGTAGCCCCTCCTTTTCCAGCGTGCCAGGCCTGCATGCACGGTGGACGTCACATGGGCAGAGTTACTGTACACCGTTACTTCCTGGTCTGCATGATTCTCAATAGCGAGTATCAACGCCAATAGTTCTGCAGCCTGTGCCGAATAATGAGATGGTATTCGGCACTGATGAGTACTCGAAATTCTCCATTCGCTATGTGTTTTATTATGGTCACGCCTGTATATCTTTGTCCGTCTTCTTGGTCAATTCTTGACAAACCGTCAATGAAAACAATCTTACCACCCGCCAGGGCATTTTCTTTCACCCTGGGGATTTCATCACAGAATTCTTCATAGTTTGCACAGTCTTGTATCGGCTCTCCTTCAGTGACTGGCTCAGCTATGAATGTAGCTGGGTTTACTGTTTTACATCGAACTATTTTGATTGATGGGTTAGATATGATCACTTCATAGGCAGACGCTCTTTGAGATGTCAACGTACCCTTTGGATTCTCTAAGATGGCAAATAATGAGTGCTCGACGAACAACGTCATGGAACATCCCATTACAATGGTTGTCGACTTTTCTATGGCGAACGCTGCAGCAGCTAAGCTTTGTTTGCATGGGAAGTGGCCTCTCATGACTAGCTCCAGGCTCCCACTGTAGTACGCCAGGGACTTGTACCCCAACAAGGTTCTCTGAGTGAGTACTGCCGTCATAACGCTGCCATCAGTGTGTGAGAATAGGTAGAATTCCTCTGCATAATTGGGAATCCCGAGAACTGGGGCTGTACAAATCACTCTCTTGAGTTCTGTAAACCCCTTTTCCATTGCCTCAGTCCATTCAATTTTTTCCTTTGTCACCTGGGCCTTCTTTAGAGCCTGGAGCAGGGGCTTGGTGTAAGTGCTGTAGTCGAAAACCCATGCTCTAACATAGTTGCACAGGCCTAGGAAGCTCTGCATTTGCTTTATCTTGAACGGCTTAGCTGTGTACATGATAGCTTCAGCCCTTTCTGGGGTTACCTTTTTCCCTTCATGTGAAATCAACTGGCCTATAGACAGCACTTCCGGTTGACAGTATTGCAGCTTTTCCTTGTCAACCTTATATCCTTTCTCAGCCAGTATAGTCAGTAGCTGGACAGAATCGCGCCTGAATTGTTCTGCAGTGGCGCTGCAGCTCAGAATGTCATCCACATACTGCAAAACAACACTGTTTACTGCAATATTGCTTAGGTCCATTTGCAGGACCTGTTGAAAATGGATGGGGACTCACAATACCCCTGTGGAAAACCAGAATTTTTCAGATGCATTTTTCTGAATGTAAATGACGTCAGATCTTGCGAGTCACGGTGTAATGGGATTGAGAAAAAAGCATTTTTCAAGTCAATCACCGTGAAATATTTCGGCTCGATAGGTATGTTACACAGGATCGTGGATGGGTTAGGGACTGGAGGGAACTTGGCTTCAACAATATCGTTTAATGCTCTTAAATCTTGGATTAAACGCCACGATCCTCCTTTTGATTTCTTGACGTGGCAAATCACCGTATTACAGGGTGATTCCGACATCACTAGGATGCCCTGATCCATCATGGCGGAAATTGTCTTCGCAATCCCTTCATCTGCTTCTCTGGACATGGGATATTGTTGCGCTCTTGGTAAAATTGCTACTGGTTTCAGTTTAATTTTCACTTCCCCTAACCCCTTCAGAAGGCCTACCTCATAAGGTCCTGTAGTCCATACTGAGACAGGCACTTGGACCATGTCATCATCAAAGTATTCTGGACAGACCAGCGTCAACATCATTCTCTGTGGCACTTCTCGTTTGATCATTTTGACCCAGAATATGAGACTTACTTCCACCCTCATCTCTTCTAAGTCAGGGTGATCTTCAAACAGATCGTAATCACGCACCATTGTCTGCCTTCATCATCGTATCCTTCGACCAATGCTACTTTCCCTCGCACTGCTGCAATAGGTATTGTCAAGGGAAATACTTGTCCCTCCTCTTCATGCATAGGTATTCTTGGTCTGAACAGAAACTCATCAGGGGCTCTCATAGTTCTATCTGCGAGGCCTGACAATCCTGCCATCAGCACACGCATGCCATATGCAAAGACTTCTGGTTCTAATGGTATAGCTCTCATGGCTATGCGTCCTGAGTATGCTCTGATCATTTCGCATACCGTTGAATAATGCATTCCTGGAGTGGAGCATACTATGCCCTCCCACGTGAACGAGATTGTCGTATTCAATTTTGTCATTAAGTCTCGACCCAAAATCTTCACTGGGGTGTGACGTGAATATAATAAAGGTACATTCATCTTGCACTCTCCTACGAAGACTGGGAGATTGTCCGTAAAGGGAACTCGACTATGAGCTCCTGTAAAACGCTGAGTATCTATGGCCTTGCCGGAGAAGGAAAACTTGCCTTCTTGTATGCACAAGCGTGTTGCACCCGTGTCAACTAAGAAGGAATATTCTTTCCCCCCTATGATGACATTCACCCTAGGTTCCCTGTTAGGGTCTGGTGTCACAGATAGGATAGAGCACATCAGGGTTCCCAGTGAGCTGTCCTAGTTCATATTTAATTTCGGTCCACTGTATACTTGTGGATTTTCTTGGTTGCCTCCCCTTCCGGAGTTTGTGGCCTGATACATTTGCGGTGGTGCCTGTTGGGATTGCCTTTGTTGCAGGTTCCCCATGTTAGGCGGTTGAACCCCTTGCTGTGCACCTTGCTGCAAGCCTGGTGCTTGCTGCTCCACTGTGTGATTCTGTGCACCGCCCTGTTGTGGGATGGCAGGCCGATTCACCATACCTTCTCCTATTCCTTGGCCATTTTGCCATGCGCCCTGGCTTCTGCACGAGCGTGCCATATGCCCTGTCATACCACACAGCCAACATACTGGCGGTGGTCGGGCTATCTGTCCATTTGACATATCTGGATTGCCCATCTGTGTGTTTTGAATGCCTCCTTGAATACTCTGGAAACCCCCCTGATTACTTTGCCATCCTCTTCCTCTAAATCCCCTTCCCCTCGGGTACAATCCCATGTTACCCTGGTTGTTCTGCTGTGGGTTAGCCACCTGTTGCGAGCTCTGTTCAGCTGGGCTAGTTAGCATGGCTCCTTCGAGAGCATACCTTGATCATTTCTTTTGCACCAGCTTCGCTTCCTCACCCTTTCGAGTTGCCTCCTTTTTTCGATTCTTTTCTTGCAACAATCTACAGTAATGTGCAATAGTCAGCTGTATTTCAGCCCAAGGTTTAGCCTCTACCCCTACCAATTTCTTGAGCTGTTTCTGCACTGGCTCTGGCAACCCTTGGCATAATATGTGGTAGAATACAGGTATAGATTTCGTCCAAGATTCATGGGTTTCGAGCACCCATGCGTCTTGGAAATTCTGGATATAAATCAACGGGTCTTCTGACTCCTTCATTTTGCATGTCATTATAGCTCCCATATCGGAAGTGTCTGGGTACAGCACTCGTAGTGCTTTCCATACTGCTGCTCTGCAATTATTAAATGGCTCTCTGTCATGGGTCGTGTTAATTATGGTTACACTGGGGTACCCTGCCCGTTTCCACACATCATTTGCTCTCTCACCAAGTATGGCAATTAGAAGGCCTTTAATGTACCCTATAGCTAATGTGAACCTCCTGTAATTGTTTCTAACTCGTGTATCCACTTCCCGGCTCCTGATGTCAGCATTGTAAGCTTGTTTTTCAGTTTCTCTCGATCCATGTGTGGCCATGGAATATATTGTGGTCTTACAACCCCCTTTTCTAGCAGCGGAAATTGGAATGCGCAGCCTTCCTTTTCTTCTCTCATAGCTCTCCTGTCTACCGCTGGGGTAACGTTCCCGCATCGCCGTCTGCTTGGCAATGTTCTCAACCTGTCTACAGAGGCGGGTGCTGACACCCCCTCTGACCATGGGTTGTTCCTTCATGGCGGTCAGACTGCGCGGCAGACTTTGATGTCCTAGGTGCGGACTCGCTAGCGTCTGACCATCGTACCCCTTTGTCCCTTGGGAGCCACTTTTTGTGCCGTCTCCCTTCTTCATTTGTCTCGTCCTCTGTCTCCTCTCTGGAGTCGGACACTGATTCTTCCCAATTCACGCAACTCCTTGTGTCTTCGTCGTTCTTACTAATTTCTAGCCTGCCCAGGGACAGTCTCCTGCTCCAACTACTTTGGGTGACATCCTCAGCGTCGTACAGCTGAGTGCTTTCCAAGTGCTGGTCTTCCCTTTCCCCTTGGGATATTGGCTCCAGCCCCATTTCATTGTATCTTTTATCAATCGTTTCCCCGATGCTTCTGGTGTCAAAGTCATCTTCAATAGTCGCCTCACTCGTGCCTGGTACTGAATCGTACGCAGGGTAGAATTCTTCAATGTCTTCCCATTCTACCACAGGATCAGGTTTTTTAACTTCCCGCTCCAGATATTCGAGATTGTGCGCCCTCCGTCTACGTTTATGTTCAATGTCATCATTGAATTCTTTGCGCTTCCTTGCTTCTTCTCTATCCTTACCTTCTTACCTTCTCCTTTCATTTCTACATTCATTTGCCCTTCGAACTTCCTCATCTTCTCATCTCTTTATTCTTTTTTCACGTACTCTTTGCCCTTCTTCCAACCTTTGCAGGTTCTGCCTGTACTGGTCATAGACTGCACTCTGTTTGCGACTGAGCTGCTTTCCTTGCTCTTCCCGATATAGCTGTTCTCACCTCAGCCTATCTTTCCTTTTTATTCCTTCATCCCTTATTTCCTTATCCTTTTCCTTTCTCTGCGTCTCATCTGACTTCTCTCTCGGTCTTAGATCATGACTTCCTTTTCCATCGAGTTTCAATAATATTTGACCTCCCATCCATTCGTCTTTTGCGAATCCTATCTCATCAGTTCTGTTTTCACTTCCTTTCCATTTCTTTCCCTCTCTCTCCTTATCGATAGATGCACTTGTCTGTACCTGATCCTTCCTTTCATCATCGCGTCTCTCCTTGTCCCTCAGGACTGCGTAGGTGAGATTCTTCTCCTGCTCCTTTCCTTTATTTTTGTCACTACTATACGTAGGCGACATATATGCGGGGTTGCTGCATCCCGTGGCTGCTTTAAGTTCTCTTAATGGGTAGAGTCCCTCTGACTTACTTCCCTTGGTTTCTAGTTCAGGCGGGGCTGGTGGCGCGGTAGGCATCTCACCCCCCTTCATGCATACGTTTAATATCCAGTCAGCAGGTGGTTCTTCCTCCTTCGACTGTTCGAACATTTTCCAAAGTTCTAGAACAGTGAGGCGTTTCTCTAGTTTTTTACCTGTATATGTGGCATGCAGGTAAGTTGTCATATGTTGTAAGACAACTTTGGATAAGGACCCATTCTGTGGCCACGGCATAAACATCTTGTGGGCGCTACCCTTAACCCACTCGGTACTGTATTTCTTAAGCTTTGGTGCATGTTTAGGCAACTGTTTACATAAGTGAGCCAGTGGAGTAATATCTTCCATGCTGGAGTTCTGTTTCTAACAATATTTTCATGCAATTTCACCACTCCCAACAACTCCCAACAATATGAGCGAGCACCAAATACCGCAAGCTCCAATCCAATCTTTCCCGCCAAAATGTTATCATCAATTTACTCAAGAACATCAATCAATGTGCGATTCACTCTCAACTACAGAATCACTTAAAACCCAAACTTCGTTTCGAACGATCAATGATACAAATTCTTTACATGTGACATATTGTTCTGACTTGAGTGTCGTGTAGACCGTTGAGACCTCTGTCCCCAAGTGACGCACAGGGGAACCAAAAGAACCCCGCTGTGCGACCTTTGGAGCCACAGGTGGGAGATATTACTTCCCGGATCCACGGAACCTCTGGAACACCGATGCCGCTGCAGAAAGAACGAGGTTAAGTACCAGGCAAATACAATATAACACAAGAATCAGAGGATCTGAATAATCTTACCTATCCGGTGGTTGGAAAACCCGGGAAACCTAGTGAAGGAGGTTCGAGACTCAGATGAGAGGCGGTCCCCAGAACACCAGGGAACGGAGTCAAGCGTGGACACAGGATAGCCCACCTGTAGAGCTGAAGACGTAGCTTGAGTTCCCAAAGGGCAATGGCGTAGAAGTCCAACAAAGTACCAAGGAATGATCCGAAGACAGGTGAGGGACGGTTCGAGGTTCAGCAATGGGTAAACAGTTCCAAGCAAAGGTACAAAAGGGTAATCCGAGGGAGTCCAGGTGAAAGATCCAAGATCAAGGTAAACCAACAGAGTATATCAAATGTAGCGCCAAACAGAGTCGAAAGACAGCTGAGAAGCGGTGAGTGCTCCATGCATCAAGCTTTATATACTGTGCGCTTCTGAGTCATGTGACGTCCACCATGGTCACGTGGGAAACGCTGCTCTGAATCACGTGAGCAAATGAATGATCGATGCGGAGGTGTTCCGCCACCCCTTCTGCTGTATGTTCTCCATGGCAACTGCCAATGCAGGAAGGGCTGCAACCGGGCACGTACATTGTACCTGTTACAGAGCTTTCGGTCCTTTGGGGTAACCACATCACGTGAGTCTCGAACCCTGGAGGGAGTAGTGTGGGAACCCGGGGAAGGTGTTGTGGAGATGTTAGCAGTGTTCTGGTGTGCAGAGGAGCGTCTAACACATATAACAGAACACGTACAACAGACACTTGACAGATTAGACAGACACCAGCTGGACACAAATATCTCTGCCTTCTAATCAATACCCCGACATGGAGTTTAAACGAACCTCTTTTACGACATCTTTAATCGTCGAAGTAGCCTATTTTATCCCTATTATGTGGGACTATGGCCCTCATTACAACCCAGGCGTTAAGGGGTTAACGGCACCGTAAAAGGTGGCGGCGCCGTTAAACCCTTAACGCCTGATTACGAGGTCCCTTTGTGGACGGCACTTTAATGCCTGCTTTTAGCAGGCATTAAAAAACCAACCCGCAAAGGGACCTAGGAGCTAATTACGGCACCGTAATTTACGGTGCCGTAATTAGCGCCTTCCCCAGTCCCATTGAGCCCTATGGGGCAAAAATGGGAATGGGGAAGGGCCATGGCGGCATGGGGAATTACCGCCCCGCCAACCTCAGAATGGGGCGGTAATTCCCCATTCCGCCATGGCGGAGTTGGTAAATTACCGGCATGGACCATGGGGCTATTAGCACCATGGTCCAACGCCTGAGTCGTAATGAGGGCCTATGAGTTCACGTTTCTTCTGACCGCTATATTAAAGCACAGGAACAAGGCGAATCCTCTCACTTTTATCTCAGGTGTCCTCCCTGGTATCCTCTCTCTTCTCTCGGGTGTCTATCCCGGTAACCTCTGTTTTCTCTCGGGTGTCTATCCCGGTACCCTCTGTTTTTCTCTCGGGTTTTTATCCCGGTGTCCTCTGTTTTCTCTCAGGTGTCTATCCCGGTACCCTCCATTTTCTCTCGGGTATCTATCCTGATACCTCTGTTTTCTCTCAATTATTCTCGAGTCATTATCCCCTTATATATTACAGTCTTCTCTACATCTTACTATTTTGTTTTTTCTGCCTCCCTCCGTTACCTTTCCCTTATTTGTTCTAATGCCTATAAGACATTTGCCAAAGTATTTAATTTTTTGTTTCACTCACCGCTTGTATGGTTTCTCTCTGGATCCTTGGGATCACTGCCTCCTTTACCGCCTTTTTTGGTCTTTCGTCTGCTCACTGCCCGTAGGAATGGAAGGGTTTCTATTTTTAAAACGGGTGCCTTCAAACCCACTGCAGTTTTTTTGGACACGTTTATACTATCATTATCCACGTGAAGCTTCACAGTCTACTCGGCCAAAACGGCGAAGGACTCGTGATATTGTCGAAGACCTAGAGTTACTTCGTGTCAACGGTCAATAGGTGTCTTATCAATAATCGATAGTCAATAGTTGATGGTCAAAACCATCCTCTGCTACCAAGTGTACAGGAGGCCGGAGCGACTTTTGACGGGCCCATGGGATACTTTAAAACAAGATAGCTGCACCTTGAGGAGGATGGGGTGCAGGATTCCCTTACTCCAACACAAATCAATAGGGACAACTCAGTAGTTTGGCAAAGGGAAGTCCGTTTAATGACAAGTACAAAAAACGGGAAAACAATGGAAATCAACAGTGATGCGATCGCCTGTCTCGCTTTAAAGTCCACAATCTTCATTCAAACAGCAATTCTTATAGGCAAAATTCGTCATCTTTGACGTGTAACACTCAAAAGTTTATCATGCAATTCTATTGGTTGGGAAAGGTAACTTAAGTATAGGTGCTATATCTGTATATGGTAACAGAGTGTGAGGATTGGATAACTCTTATCGGGTGGGCGTCTACGCCCGTCCCTCTACATCACTCATGATAAACGTCACTACAAGTATGACGTCTCATTGGTTCTACAAGCTATAGGACCCTAGATTATTTGGTTCATTGTGATTGGGTAAGCTACACCCCTAGACATAAATCTCCACTTTAATTAGCAGCATGCAGAATGGACACACAGGTGCCTTGTGCCCCACGATTCACCCTGCCTTTCTTCCATCAATCAGTGCTTTAGGGCTATGTGTCAATTAGTTGGCTGAGGATGGCCTCGAAACTGTAACTTCTTATCAGGAAAAGTTATGGCATCCTCGGGTTCTGTGTGACATCAGACGTTGGTACCTCTTCGCGCCTGGCTGGTCATGTGTTAGTTCATTGTGAATCTGCTTCATTTTCCTTCTTTTCATGTATTTGATTCTTCCTTTAGCCTTGCCACCTGCCTGGGGCCTCCTTAACTCGACCTTCACTGGCTGGCTGCTATGCTCTTAAGTTTTGTTTCTTCGAAGTTGCCGCTCTCCTCCCTTCCTTAGGTTGACCTCAAATTCTCAGGCATGAGCTGCTTCTTACTGAGTTTAGATTCCGCTCTTTCCTCCTGCTTTAGCGGGAATATGCATCTCGGCCTGGTAGGCCCCTTGCAGTCTGGGCATACTTCTGCTTTATGTAAAATGGAGTCACACTTGTATACTGGGCTTCTTTGAGGTAGATAAACGGTTGGCGCTTGCCGCTCTATTCTTCTACTAAGCATAGCAAGCTGTACTGTTTCCTTAGCTTCTTGCGTTCCAAGCCTATTTACATGTGTTAGATGGTTGCATACTTCCATTCTGTTTGACAGTTATTATTTCGACATTGCCTCTTCTTCTAAACCCATTACATCTATTTCCATACTGTTCGTCCTCGCATGTCATCTTTTGTTTGTCGTTTTGTATATCCGTGAGTCTGTCGGGTCCCTTGAATCGTCACCATTCGCCTCCCATTAAGGCTCTTTTGGTCTCTTTGGGGACAGTTTGTGAGTAGTCTTCATTTCGTATCAGCTGCTGGTATGGTTGTCTAAGCGGTTACCATGCTGCCCAAGGTTGTCTGGTTATATGCACTTCAAAAGTATTGCTCTTCTGATGAGCACTGGGCAGAGTCCTAGTGCATCTCTTTGGTTCATTTGTTCCTCATACGTCACTACCTTGGCGAGTATGTTCCTGGTACTTCAAAATGGGGGGCTGGAGTACAGGCCATGTCTGGGACCTCCTCTACACCCTCTTTTAATCTTTGCATGTACGTATCCCCAAACAATAACTTTCTTTGCTCCTGTCTGGTTCCTACCCCTGTTACCCAGTTGCTACTGAATGTTCTCTTTTCCTAATATAATAGAATTGCTGCTTCTTTCTCCCTTTCCTGCATATCTTAGCGTCACCTATCCTTCATATATACTGGCTGATACCCGGGTATGTCTATGACATGAGACCATAAAGCACATACATATATTTTTTTTCTTTAATTGCCCCATTTTTTCATGGGCTTACATTCTATTTCTGTTTATAGTGTACTTATTTTCTAAGTGACAAAGGAAACATTTTCTCTGTGGTTGTGTCATTCTTCACACCAATAGAGTTGCATGTTCTCCTTCTTTATGATAAAAATAATAAAAGACAAAACAAACAACATAACATATTCAAAAGAATTTTTCAAGAATGAGGCCCGTAGTCTTCTACAGCCGCTCCCTTTCTTTCTTCTTGGCGTATCTGTAGCTGATATGGGTTCTTGCTCCCTGTAGAAATCAAAATAGAGGCAAAGTCATGATAAGCTAGCAAGGCTATCAGTTATTTCTTTAAAATAGGCCTTTGTTTTTCCTTTAACATGATGTTGCTGAGGTCATCTCTTGGTATCCTCAGCCCAATAAATTACAGGGTCGTTTTTCTGAAAAATAAAAATGATGGTGCACTTTTAATCTCTTTTAAATTGTCATATGTTTAGTGACAGGCCTGTTTTTAATCTCTTCTGCTATGCTGAAAATCTTCTCTGCAGTTTTGAAGTCCTTTTTAAGTCCTCCCTGATGCCGCGGGACCGCGGTCTCTTCTTTCTTTTCTGTTTTTCATTCTGTTGAGACATAATTAACATTTTGTGTTACCCTTCCTACACTAATCTTACCTACCCGTGGCATTTGGAAATAAGCACTGATACTATTAAGTGCATGCAAGTGTGGCATATTGGCATTCACTGTTTAGCCTATCCTTAAAGTTTCATGCATTTGCCAAATGTACATATTTGACATTCCTTATCATCAGGATTACAAAAAGGTTACTCCATCTTTTATCCAAAAGTCTTCTTCATTCTCTTCATTACCTATGGCCATAGTCACATATATGTACTATTCTGTGCTCACACCTGTTTATACCTTTCTTGCTACATATTTAAAAGGACTCTCTCTTCCATTTACAGTCTCCAAAAATCCAGCTACTCTTATATCGTGTTTCAGCAAGACATAGGGCCTCATTATAAGGCTGCCGGTCCCGTAATGAAGGGGGCCGGTACGGGACCAGCCCCCTTCGTTCCGGGAGCGCCGATTACGAGCTTCAATTCGCGGGACCCGGATCGCACGCCTGGTAAAACCAGGCGTGCTTTCCGGGTCCCGGGAGGGGAAGAGGGGGGCAATAATGGGCCAGGTGTAATCTGCCCGTTATTACCTCCCTCCCCATTCCCATTGAGCCCTATGGGGGCTCAAATGGGAATGGGGATGGGTTCCTGCAAGGAGGAATTACCGGGTCCTCCTATGTTGGAGTAACCCGATAAGTCCCCATTGCAGGAACCCGGTAATGGAGCCCGGAATGGAGGCAGCCATGGAGCTATTAGCTCCATGGCTGCCTCCATTCTCGTAGTGAGGCCCATAATGTTCCTAACTGGTATTCGTAATGTACAGCGAAAGAGGCCTATAGGTGTGTGTTTGTTCTCATTGCAGTATTGAACTCCTTCTCTGACTACCTAAATGTGTGTGCATGTGTGCATGTGTGTGCATGTGTGTGTGCCTGTGTGACTGTGTGTGCATGGATGTGTGTGTGTGTGTGTGTGTGTGTGTGTGTGTGTGTGTGTGTGTGTGTGTGTGTGTGTGTGTGTGTGTGTATGTGCATGTGTGTGTGTATGTGTGCATGTGCGTGTGTGTGTATGCGTGCATGTGTGTGTTTGTGTGTGTATGCATGTGTGTGTGCATGTGTATGCATGTTTGCCCATGTGTGCATGAATATGTGTGTGCGCGTGTGTGTGTGTGTGTGTGTACGTGTGTGTGTGCGTGTGTGTGTGTTTGTCTGTATTTTGCCGGGGCATGGCATTCTGCCGTACCCGAAGGCCCACTAAGCCACCTGAATTAATAACAGGACCATGTCTGGCCATAGCCATCGCACACATTACCACCCATTGGAGTCCTTATGCAACTGCTATGCCTGATGGCCATAGTTCTTGGTTACCCTGACCAGGCATGGCTCTTGGTCAGGCCCCACAAAGTCTCCCAAAATGCCACCCAAAACTTTACCCCTATTGCGTGTCCATGGTACAGGGCCTTGTCTGTGGCCATGCACGACAACCACTTTACATCCTTTTTGGATCTATGTGTCACAGGCAATTGTTTTAGCTCAACAAGTAATATCCTTGCAAACCGCTTTGCAGGAATATCCAACATGGCTAGAAGTCAGTAATTACGGGGGGTCACAATGCAGACCCTTCTTGTAAATTGGGAGGATGTGACTCTCTCTCCAAGATGATGGTGGAATACCAGACTTCCCAATATCAGTAAAGAGTTGCCACAAAGCTTCTGACAATAATGATGGAATCATTTTCATCAAACCGTTATTAATATTATCAGGGAAACAAGCTTGTGAGGCATTTAGATGTTCAATTATGCCCCGAATGTCAGAGCGAGTCACTTGACATATCCACGGTACATCAGGGATGAGAAAATCTGTATTATTTCCATCAGCTACACCAAAAGTTTTTGTTATGCGAGTAGCCCATACCGCTTCAGGAATACTATTAATTGGTAATTGAAACTTTTGCTTTGCCCTTATTTCCCTCCATATTGCAACTGTATTCCTTGTGGTAGCCAAATGAGCAATGGTAATCCATTGCTCATTTTCACATAGTTGTTTATGTTGTTTTAACCATCTTCTATATTCCGACTTAGTTTTTATGATTTTAATATTAATGACTATTGCATCAGTTTGCCAAGACGAAGACAGAAGCAATGTAGAAATAGTAGATCAGAGTCTTTTCTTTTCCTGATTAATTTTCGGATCAAAATTATTTCACTTTTTCATCAATTCCATATTTGTACGTTCTAGGACCGATTTATACTCATGGGTGGAAGCCACCTGATTCTTAATTTGTTCAATAGTTTGGGTGAATATCTCACTTATATTCTGTCCACTCGCGTTGTTGTTTTGACCGGCCACAATAAATGTAGGCATCAATTGTTTGCATACAATTTTGCCCATGGCCAAATTAGCGGGGTGCCACTGGATGCGATTGCCTCCATTGTTAACAAAAATATGACCACTTTTGTCATAAATCATCACAAGAGGAATTATATCATCTGTTTTAAATAACACACATAGAGGTAATGATCACTCTCATCGCGTGATGCAATCCCCATATCAAGTACCCTATCCAACCCGCTAGCATTAGTGAACACATAATCAAGAGTGGAAGCAATCTTTCGACTATCTCACGTAAAGCCTTGTTGCGTGTCACTCGGACACAAGCCATTCAGGGCCTCATTACACGGATGGCGGAGAACCATGGCACTATTAGCGCCATGGTTCATGCCGGTAAATTACCGGCACCGCCTTGGCGGAAAGGGGAATTACCGCCCCATTCCAAGGTTGGCGGGGCGGTAATTCCCCCTTCCACCATTGCCCTTCCCCATTCCCATTTTTGCCCCAAAGGGCTCAATGGGAATGGGGAAGGCGGTAATTACGGTACCGCAAATTGCGGTACCGTAATTAGCTCCCTGGGTCCCTTTGCGGGTTGGTTTTTTACGCCTGCAAAAAGCAGGCATTAAATCCCCCAACCCGCAAAGGGACCTCGTAGTAAGGCGGTAAGGATTTACCGGTACCGGTATTTTACCAGTACCGGTAAATCCTTACCGCCATCCGTGTAATGAGGCCCTCAGGCTCCTCCGTTGGTATTCAGTGAGCATATTAACGCAGGGTCTATAAGGATGCTTATGTTTACTCACACTACTTGGGCTAGATCTCAATTTTGCTTCTGTTTCCATATCTGGCAAGATGATATTTGCATTGAAATCCCCCATCAATTACAAGGGGAACTTGTGTACCAATTTCAAGACATTGGTTTTTACCACTTTCAAGATAGCTTTTGTCATTACTCTAGATGGTGGATCATAAACATCAATGATAACGATGGTTGTACCAGGTTTGGACAGTTTTCCTAGCAACACAGATGTGGAATCGCAAGGAATCTCAACAACAGACCAAGGTGTACTGACTGTAATCATCAGTCCACCTTTAGGTCTTCCAAGGCGACCTTTCAAGGCAGCTTTTTGTATCGCGACCCTTCCATCAAGCAACACGTTCTCAGCCAACCAAGTTTCTTGTAACACAATGATATTAAAGAGGTACATTTTGCTCCACAGACCATTTTCTACAAATAAATGCTTAAAACCTCTGGCGTTCCATGTATACAGTATATCAGTGTCATCGACTCAGCATGGACAGATGAGATTTGAAAGCGATAGGTAGCCACTAACAGTAGCCTAATTCATCAATTTTATCAGCATTGATTTTTGCATTTTTAGAGCCGCTAATAGTAGAGCCATTTAGATAACAGTTGGTTCGCTCTGTTAAGTTACTAGATGGTATATCAGTTCCCTTGTTGGTGCTGGCTTTAACAATGCTAGGGGGCCCGTCCAAAGGCAGTTTTCCAGCGGGTCTTATATTATTTGTGATATTGTTATTCATTACGTTGGGATATGGCAATATAAGTTTCTCGGAATGTTTATCGACTATATCACAAGAGAATCCCAAACGAAATATTTCAGCTTCATATTTTAGAATGTGTTGCAATATACGAGTAGAGACAAACCAAATATTTGCGATACTAATTTTTCTATGATCTACTTCATCAACTATTCGGATATCATCCGAACGTATGACGTGCAATCCAACAATGGAATGAAATATTTGCAAAACAGGAGCCCTATTCAGAGGTGGATAATTTATGTCAGCCGAAAGAGGTCCCAACTGGAGGGTCTTGTGTACAGCCTCAGGGTTTTGTGCAACCACTGATTTCAACCGACATGCAGACCATAGGGCAGATAGTCTCATTTGTCCTGCTAGATCTCCGGCATAATTTTTTGGCAATGTAGCACTTCCCTTAGATTTAGACAAGGGAGGGACCACATTGTTCGAGGGCCTAGAATCAGTCAATAATGGGTTTGGTAGAGGGGGTACATTTACAGGAGTAACAGGGGTAGAAGTCTCTTTCTGCAGCAGTACTAATATTTGCTGTTTACTATTTAGGGTTGCAGGATTTGACAAGACGTTCTCACTATTCAGTGGATTTAAGGACTTTATTTCATTTCCTGGAACATTTTCCATGTTTACACAGCAGGGGTTCTTTTTCAGTTTCATACGTCTGGCATACATAAATGCCTGCGAGACAGATTTTGTACACTTTCTTTTCCTTTTGGGTACATTTTTCGATATAGTTGGCAGTTTTATACTACGAGAATTCCCAGAAACTTAATTAGGAATAGTTGAGGCTGGTATGTTTCCCTGAAATGTGAAGAGGTTACTAACCTCCCTTCCCTGGATGCCAGTGTTAGTGCCCTGGTCATGAGTTATTTTCCTATTTTTATTGATACATTTATGAAGTAGCAAGGACTGTATATCTAGTTTCTTTTCAAGTTTCCCGCAGGTACTTACCAAAATAGTTAGCAAGCACTCAAAGGCCTGAAACATTTCGTCAGAGGTCATACCTGATTGACTACAATTAAGAGCTATGGAATTAGTTAAGGCCTCGCCTTAGCCCCAAGGACAGCAGATGCTCCACCTTGTACATGGGAGTGGTGCGTGGGATTTATTGCGACGTATCCCTCATCGTTAGGATGTCCATATAAGATAGATCAAAAAGAATATGGGCATCTGTCTGCATAATGCTCGGGGTCGAAGTAATGTCGGATATGTCTCCCATATATTCAATGCCATCATTCTGAGGCAGTAAATTAATATTATCATGTAGATCGATCAAGGGAGAGGTTGCCCCGTTATGTATCATCGCTTCAGCACACACCTTTGAGGATACTATTGGCAATATAGGTACTGCAATAGTGCTGGATATACTATCCTCATCGAGTACTTTTATGGATTGATCTATTGGGTGGCATTCAACGTCTTCCTTACTATTGCCACTTCCTTGAGCTTCAGGAAGTTTGTTCTGATCATTATTTCCAGCAAGTAGATTAGCACTAGACATTAATGATACTGTTGATTCTGGCATAGATAAAGAAATGTCAGCTTTTTGCTTTTGTAGCATTTCGCCAATCAGTTTAGTTCCCAGACAATTTAGAGATAGATTAAGTTCATTTTCAATCTCTTGAGCAGCAATTTCCTCATCAATGACACTCAATGTGCCTCATTACGACCCTGGTGGAATGAGTTTAACGCCGCTGGTAAAGGTGCCCGCGCCGTTAAACCCATTCCTCCCTATTACGAGGTTCCCTTGCGGGACCCACTCTGGACGTCTGGTCAGACCAGACGTCCTTTGCAGGTCCCGCCAGAGGACCAGGGAGCTAACAAGGGGCCCATTATTAACAGGCCCGTTGTTAGCTCCCTCCCCATTCCCATTGAGCCCTATGGGGGCTCAAAGGGAATGGGGATGGGTACATTGAATGAGGAATTACCGGGTCCTCCAAGGTTGGAATGGCCCGGTAATTCCTCATTCAAGGAAACCGGAGCCGGACCCGAGTTTGGAGGCAGCCGTGCCCTTATTAAGGGCACGGCTGCCTCCAAACTCCTAATGAGGGCCAACATCTCTCTTTTTGGGAAAAAAGCTGTCCTTTTTTTTTGTGCTGCTGTCTTAGCGCCAGAGATTACTTTAGGGGGACCGACGAGCTGGGAACGCCTCATAGGGCCTGTTTTGTCTGAATCTGATGAGAATATTTTGTCAGTGCACGAAGCCACCATTCGTGCACCTGTAGGTATATCGGTAGCGCTGATATCAGCCGATTGCATGTTATTTTTTGCACTAGGTTCAGTCATGCATGATAAAAGCTAATAGTTTAGTAAAACAGATGAATCAATAGCATGGTTTAGAGTCATAGCTTCGAATGCCTTACCATCTAAAAAAAGCATCTAATGCATTATTGATTTCTGATTTTTTTAATGGGGGCTCCCTCCAGAACCCCCCTTTTTTAACATTTAAAAACCCAATACAATTAAAATAAACCCTTTACTTTAAAAAAAACTGCATCAGACTGTTTTTTTCCAACGCTTTTTTTTTAGATGGTAAAGCATTCAATGCTTTGGCATTCGATGCTATGACTGGATACCGATAACATCTATGTCGCTGTCCACTTATTTAAATACACAGAATGCGAACATTGTGAAAGAATTGATTAAAACATACAGTTATAGAGTCAACGAGTCACAGCGAAGTACATCCAAAAGTGACCTATTGGCGTTTAACAAATAATTAAATATCATAGATATTCTCCAAATCTCTATCCGACAGACTCACAAGGTTACCTATTCCGCAATGTAGAATTCCACTCCGCTGGACCACGGCGCATTCCCACAGTCCATCATTCACAAGAACAAGCCGGGCAGAAAACAAGTATACCAATACGAAACTCAGTGGGACAGGTAAGGCAGGAGCACGGCGGCTCTGCGTGAATTATGGAAATAATGTGCAGGCTCTTCCCAAAATGCTGTTTTGCTCAAACAGTACGATACCAAAGACTGAGATACACAAACGTATGTATCAGGATAGGCATAAAATATGAACTTCACTTGCCTGCATACATAACATAACAGAAAGCATACAGGGATGATTGAACAGAACTGTTCGAAAAGAAACCCGCTGCACGCTGCACGCGCCGATAATGACCACAAATCCAAAACGGAAACTTGTTTGCTGCCCCTGCTCTTTATTTCTGTATCTAAGGAAATAGTCTTCAAACTGTGGTGCTGCCACGCCCAGCGGGCCCTGAAGCTGTGCCCAGGGGAAGGGGCTCAGTGCGGGGGTCTGGGGTGAGGGGGTGCGCTGAGGTTCTTCCACGTGTAAAAAATCGCGGATCCATCAGGGCTCTGGTGACCAGACGTCCCGGTTTTGCCCGGACTGTCCCAGTTTGTGGTGCTCTGTCCCCCTTTCTCAAGATTATGTTCCTATTGGAGACTGCCGTGGTCCCGGTTTTTGGTATTCGGTCTTTATAGCTGACAGGCATGAATGCACAATCTCACAAAGAAGAAATGCTGCGTTTTACAACTTAAGATAGTGTTAGTTTGTGATAAATTAATTCTAGTATGTGTTGCTTTGAACAGTAACACTTAAACCCCCTTCTCCTCCAACCTCTACTGATGCGTAGTGCCTTGACAGCCACTTTCAAGAGTTAGTCCCACTTTTATGTTAGTTGCACAGTCCCGGTTTTTTACTTTTTAAATCTGGTCACCCTAATCAGGGCATAGACACCTCTGCGAGTGTTCTTGCAGCAAAACATGACAATTCCATGAATAAAAAGCATCGCATCCAAGCTCCTTTGTCTTTTCTATTTGATACTAGCCACGGATAAAAACAACGCCACTGGGCCGATAACTGGACACGCGCTCCAGGTTGGAAAGGGTGGTTGGTGTTCGAGTGTTTCCAATGTTTGGTGTGAATGTTACTTACAGTTAACTGTAATGCACAAAAGAAACACTAGATGGAACCCCAACACTATTTTCCGACAGCAGCGCAATCATCTGCAACAAGAACGGTAATGATTAGACAGTCTCACTTGCTTCCACATCGGACAAGAAGGTGTGACAGTCACATGTATGAATGCAGGTCTTTCCTACTGATCTCAGCTCTGTGTTCGCGTGTGTGAGTGCAGAGGGAGACAGTGTTACCACTTCTCGTACGAGCACGAGAGCATATTGACAGATTGCTTAGAGCAGAGGCATTCCGGTGAACACTTTGGCATGGAAGCACCTCAAAACCTTTCTCTTTGCTTCTTGAGCCCCCTGGCTGAAACTGCACTGGTTACCTGGCCACCCTCTGATCTCGGGCCCAGGTCCCCTCCACCGCCAGTCGCACAATTGCACTGCCTTCCTGGCAACCCCCGCACTCGGGTTTGTCTCTGTATCCCTACAGTCCCACTACCAGCGCTTGACACCGGATGTCTGCACTTTCCCTTTGCACTCTCCCCTTCCCCATGCACTTGCGCGATCTGAATGACACCTGGCCTAGTAGGAGCGAGGTCTGCCTTCCCTTTGTTCCCACTCCCTTGCCTCGTCGCGCATTGAAACACTTGTGTATAGGAGCGTTATAAATTCCATATCATATCCCGTCCGCGGAACAGTGTTTAGGAGCTGGAACGGTGAATATGGGCTGGTATTGTATGCCTCTTATGTGGCACACGGCCTGACGCGTGCATGGCCTGATGGATAGCTCACCTGTTAAGTGATTACCGCTTATGAACGAGTGGCAATCCTGCACGTCTTATTTTTGAATCCCCAGCTGCTAATCCAGATGCTCATCCTTCATTTGGTCGGTAAACTGAGTGTCATTAATTTGGGAAATGATGACAGCTACTGTTACAGAGCTTAGAAGCAGGAGGGATCCGGCAAGGAGCGCCATATAACGACGTGATGTCACAGGTGGCCATGGTTATTTGAGATTTAACTGAGGAAAAACATCTGCCCTATTCCTATACTTTAGAAAGTTGACATCTGTAATGGAGTCCTGAAACAGTGTTTCAAAGTATTTGTCATTAGTTGTTGATCTCGAATTAAATTGCTGGTCATTTGAAGTTTGTCGTAATACACAATAAAAACACAAGATGGCGCTCTGCGGATGTTCGCTGCCGAAGCCGGTCCTTCTGGCGCAGCCCTTTGGACGCCGGCTTTTTTGGCCTGGCGGTTTTGTCACAGGTTCCCTTTTGGCGCGCCCTGTTGGACACGGACATCAGGGCACACAACAGGACACGGGGACCTGCGCACCGAGATATTTATGTTTTCCTTTAAATATAATCTAAACCGTTCTTCGGTTAACAGTACATTAAATCAAAACATATATATCTCGGCGCGCAGGTCCCTGTGCCCGACTGGCCGCCGCCAACAGGCAGCAATCCAGTGGAAGATAAAATGGATGTATGCATAGCGCCTTGAATATATGAAGGCAAAGGGAGTGGTAATAAATACATGCATTCAAAAAGACATCAAGCATTTAAAATTTCAGTGCAACCCTGGTAACACATAAGTGTAAATAGCCACACCATTGTTTTGATTGGCTCCAAGTCTTGGAAAAAATGGGTTGGAGGAATGACGGGACTGTCTGCAGATCAAGGTCCACATGCTTATCATGAGCCCAGTCCCGCACACACGACAGGCATTCCACTGACCAAGCCAAAAGAGAATACTTCAAAAATACAATGCCTTGACCCCAGGGATTTAAGTGGGCCAGAGAAGCCGCAGAAGAGCCCCAGCAGTCTCCAAAAGGTTCTCCAGAGACAGGTCTCTGTCGGGCTCCCCTCACTAGCCCTAGACGCGCTGACGCCACTGGAAGCCCTTTCACCCATGTTCTCTGCGCATGGTGAAAGGGCTGACTGTGCGGGTCTGCACTTTTGTTTAAGAAACAAAAGGAGAGGCAGGTTCACCAAAAGGTGCCATAGCAGTGCGCCCAGCGGGCTCCTTTTAGTTCTTCATCACAGGTGCCAACCCCTGCAAGCAACTATTTACTATGCAGCTCTGTTGAGTGAAAGATCTGCCTGTAGGTCAGGGCCGCCTTAGGGCAGGGCGGGCTGGGCGACTGCCCAGGGCACCATAGCCCCCTAGGGTGCCAGCTAGGGGAGCCTTTCTAGAGCTACCACGAGCTAGCGTGATGGGAGAAGTGTCCTTCTGAAATTAAATGCACTTGCAGGAGCGGGCGCATTTAACAGCGATAGGGTGCTGGCACCCTATTGAGATAATTAGCTCCCTGCTCTGGCGCAGGAGTGGGGAGATAATCATCGAAATAGGGTGCCACAGTGCCCTATTCTTGTTAAATACCCCCGCTCCCACGAGCGCCTTACATTTGAAAAGGACGCCTTCTCCCACCCCCGAAAAGAAACATTTGGCGCCTCCGCCCACCCCCCTCAAATGACCAGGGGCACGGCAGGGGGCTGGAGGGGCTCCACATTTTTCTTTTTCTGCCCGGGGCGCTGCCGTCACTAAGGCGGCACGCTGCAGGTGTCAGAGCCTCTGATTAAGAAACAAGTAGAGGCAGAGGCACTGCGCTCAAACATTATCATGCACCAGTCTCTCTTTTCCATTTATTAATCAAACAGAGAGCTCTACTACCTGCTGCAATGGCTGCCTGCGGGGGTCGGCGCCTGTGTATCAGATACAAAATGAGAGGCGATTGCAGCAAAACGAATGGTAGAAATGCTCCCACCTCTCCCACCTGGCTCTCAGTGCCCAACCAAGTTGGGAACAATTCTCTGTCCTCCACTGCCCATACTTAGGCCGTGACCCCATGTTAGAGACCCCCCTGCTTGACTCCCCTTCTCATTTAAAACACTACTCGAGCCCCTCTGGTAATGCCACCACGCATGGTGCTTGTGTTAAGTGCAACCCTGTATCCTAAATGAATGGTAACCCACATTTGTAGAATCGTAGAATCCACAAATGTTCCGCTTCTGCCGGGGAGAGGAGACAAACCCAAACCGCGTAGAGCAGTGCAACGGGAAACATTGAGTGGTCCAAAATATCCTGGACAGGAGAAAGGGAGCGGCAGAAGCCCGAAATGTAATATCACTGACTGAACCCGAACCACCAAACGACAAAGACCGGTGTAGTATCGAGGCAAGATTCCAACCCAGACAGCAGGGTTGGTATAGGAAGAACAGAGCATGCGCAAAGAGAAGGTGCACTTGAAATGAGCGAGCGGCTTCCGCAGTCGTGCCCCTGAGCCACTCGCCCCCACTGGTTGTCTGATACGTCACAAATGTATGCTGTTATGTGAAGGACCTGACTCTTCAAGGGGTCCGGGGTCTCCAGCCCCCAGGTGGTGAGGAAGCCCCATCGTGCGGGTGGCTTGCTAGGCCCATTGTCAACAAGCCACTCGGGGCACCAATTACCACTCGAGAAAAGTATTGGACTGCACTGCTGAGCAGAAGCCTGCTCACCACCTTTATTGGTGCGGGTCACATGCTCATGCATGTGACCCTAAACAAACATGTGACTTGGTACGAGCCCTTTGGCCCGTTGCCTACGTCACAACATCCCATGCCAAGGGGAAAAACTAATCATTCACACAGTAACACCAATATCAAACGGCTATAACTCACACTGCACTCAGGGTCATTTTGACACACTACTCTGCACACTCTTTACAAGGGATCCACTACCAACATGTGAGTGGCTCAGTTTATTGTCTCGTGAGTGATGGTGGAAATTACTCGACCCACTTGCAGTTCTGGCCAGCACTGATGACAAGCACTTTACTGGGCCTTCTTCAGAGTTGGAAATCATAAGCAGGATCACAGCTTACAGTACACATTGCTACTGAGTCCACTTGAAGCGTAGCACGTTCGCAGTGACACTGCATTGTAAACACCCCTCATTGTCAGAATATCAATGTACACATATATGCATTGGCGTGCAAAACATACCTTTGGAACATTATCACATCAAACTTTATTAATCCAGCCAAAGAGTAGGGAGCGCCCCACTAGCCGGCCAAGCTGCACTAGGGACACTGGGGCTACATTGGTAGGATGGTCATGGGGGCAGCCCCTCATTCGGAGTCCACAAGAGAGTGGGGATCACCCCACTGTTCATAAAAGCTGCACTGGGGATACCGGGGTCACGTCTGCAGATCGTCATAGGGCAGTCCCTCTTTGTCCATTTACCCAAGGGGGAGTGCGCCCCACTAGCCTGTAAAGCCATGACAGGGGATAAAGGGGACCATATCGGCTGTTGTCTCGCCAGCAAGTCACTGCTCTGTGCTGAGCATCTAGGCCGCCGCTACGGAGACTGTGGAAGGTCTTGGCAGCTCCCACCCCACTCCCGATGCTGCAGGATGGCCATTCCTGCAGAGCCTGGGTGGTTCTTATTCCTTGCGGCAGAGAGCCTTGATTCTTTTTGGGCCTCCTCTCCCCCATGAGGGTGGGCAGGTGAGGACACTCTCCTCCAGTCCCCCACCAAGCAGGGAACAGCTGACAGTAGCGGGCAGGGCCAAGCCCGGGTTCCCCCAGGTGGTTATTTTTTCTTTCTACCACGCTGGCAGTAGCCCCACCACGTTGAGACTCCCTGTGGAGGGAGCTGTCACAGGCAGCAGTCAGGGCCCACCCCGTCTTCTCTCTCCCTGGCAGTCACGCCTCAGGTTGATACGGTGGTGGCAACGGCCACGCTGTGGCCATGCTCTCCCAGGCAGTAGTTGACGGCAGTGCACTTTGGCCGAGCCGTGTTTCCTGGCTCACCTTTTGCCTGGCTGCACGATCACTCTCTCAGGGGAGGGTTGTGGCCGGGCCAAGGCTGTTGCATCCTTTGTTGCCTCCCCCAGGCGGCAGTTCGCTGTGGCTGCGTTCTTGGTCGCGTCAACTGAGGGCTCCCGCAGACAGGAGGACATTGTTGTGAGCTCTGGCGTACAGCCACTGCGGCAGTGGTTCTTAACACGCAACTCTTCTCCCATTGATGGTGTTGGGAACGTACCCCTCTGCATGACCTGCTCTTGGCTGTTTGGCAGCAAGGATAGGCAGGGTCACGGTTGTGGCTTCCTGTGAAAGCCACTGCGGCGTCTGTCCTTGCTGAGCCGTTCTCCCCAGGCAGGAGTGTTCATCAACTGTAGCGGCATGGTGCGCTCATCTCCGCCAGGCAGGAGTTTAACATATATGTGGTGGCGTGGGCAACACATCCCCCACAGGCAGGAGCTTCTTTTGACAATGCACCTCTCCCCCAGAAAGGAGTGCCTACATTAAGTGTACAGAGGGGCAAGATGCTCCTCTGTCTTCTGCCTCTAGAGGGGTCTTTCCTTCAATGACAGCAGCGGTGGTCATTGCCACACTGCTTTTGTCAACTTGCCTTTAGCAGCAATGTACTCTTCCCTCCCAGGCCGGAGCACCTTCACTTGGTGGGTTTCTCTTCCAGACAGCTCCTCTGCCCTCTGCCTCCCCCACAGGCGGCAGCAGCAGCTCCAGATACTGCCTGTCTCGCAGGTGAGAGACTCGTTTTGCATTATTTAATTCTCCTTTGCAGCCCAGGCAGAGGCCTCGTTGCTCTCTCTCACCCAGGCAAGAGATATGTTGATTTACTGTGCATGTGGCTGCGCTCTCCGCCCTGCCCCCCCCAGGTGGGAGTTTCATTTTCAAACACTTTCGTTTCCTTTTTTTCCAGACGGCGTGGGTCACGCCACTCCCTTTCACTCCCCCAGGCGGGAGATTTCATTTTTTTTCTTTCCTCTGCCAGAACATTATTTGGAATGGAGGTGTGACAATGAAGCGTATGGTCCAACACAGTCTCTGCTTGATACATTCCTACTTAAATATAATCTGACTTGAAAAGTATGTCTCACACATTTGATTTGCACATATTTTACTGTCAGGGTGACTATTCCGACAGATGAAATGAGCCTCATACCTAGTGGGCACTGCATGCTCAGAAGGACATGTTTGATAAATTGGTATTCACTGTTATGTTCCTAAAATGCACTTTGTTTTTAAGCAAAGCACCCAGCATCCTATATTCAGGGCACACACATTATTCGGCACCTAGCTCTGCCCCACGGTACCGCCACCACTGATTGCCCAGGACCCCCCGCCACTTCCTCTTCCCACCCACTGAGCGTGCAAAGAGTGTGGGGAGGAAGTTCCCCCAGCACATTTTGTCAATTTCCAGCATTGATTTTGGTTGATTGGTGGCAACCGTCCGTGACATATTTAGGCTTTCTGCTGCCCTATGCATAACATAAGTGCATGTGCCACCCCCCTTTATTTCACCTCTGTCAGACGCTGCACCTTCACCAGATTTCGCCCCTTCAACAACTCTGTCTGCGTTGTCCAAACTACACCCCTTCACCCCATTTTGGCTCCATAACTTTATACGCACCAGTTTAAGTTTGCAGGGATTAGAAAGTTATTGCTTCCTTTCTATTGGGAGGATTCTGTCTTGGGAGTATAGTTCAGGGGCAACGTGCTCGCCTTGGAAGCAAGATGACACGGAGCAACACCGGTTCGATCCACGCTTAGAAACCTCTGGGTATTAAGCGCGTTATAAATAACCTATCATATCATTATAAACAACCTATCATATTGATTCAAGCCTTTTATCTTCTATGTTATGTTAGTTGAAAGAGTGTTTTTAGATCTCTGCTACCCAAGATTTGGAGAAGGCAGTATGTTCTACAGTCGGGTGCACTAGCAGTAATTGTCACGGCTAATTGTCTACTTTCAATTAGGTCCGAAAACAATCTTTTAGTGGAAGTGATAAGAACATAAGCTGCCTGCCAACTGGACACAAGTGAGGGAAGCTTAGAACGAGGAATTTTGGTTTCAATGCTAATATCTGGTTTCTCACAAATTGCCTGATGTCACTCTACAAGAAGCGCCTATACTGATTTTAATGTTAATGCAGCATAACTACATCGCTACATCGTGTCGTGTCAAATGGTAAAGCTTACATATCAAATACATGCAAGCGGCACAGGCGCATCCTATAGAAATGTTCAATAAAAATGACTTGACCCCCTGCTCATGGGTACAGCTCTGGAGTGAGCTGGGGGCAAAATGGAAATAAGGCAAGTTACCTGCTGCAGATAATGCACCTCCAATCCATTGTGCTGAAACACAATTAAAATATGTCAAAGTCACACGTGAAGTTTGTAAACGCTGCCTGGACATAAACACCTCAGTAGAGTAAAGACAGATGGAGAACGTTCTTGGAATATTTGGCTGTGCATTCCACCGTGGATTTCTAGATAAGGGTGACCCTGAACATTCATGTGTGGGAAGCAACAGCATTCCTCGTAGCTGCACAATGCAGGGACCTTTTATAACAAATGAAGTGGTACATACAGTTTACATCATTGCTGATTGTGCAATTGTTCAAAATACCCAACACCCCAAGAGTAAAAATGAGCAACGGATCGGTGGTTCCAGTACAATATTACCTTTGCGGGTGTGGTTTAGGCTATGGGTTTTGTCAGCTCGCGTTTAAGGTAATTTAAAATGTTTGTTAACTCTGTAGAGTTGGTTGGACTATACAATACACAGGAACATTTTGAGATGTGTGGGTATAGATGTATATGTCCTGCTGTCGTTTGAAGTACTGTTTCACCGTCCAAGTCCTATGTTGTATTTAAATGATAATTAATGTAAAGATTACTTATAAACATCACAGTTATGCATTGTGTGACATACTTTGCACTTGGTTCTCCTGGTAGTACTGAGCGTGCAGCAGAACGTCATCAAAGACACATGATAAACCCAGCAGGGATGCCATTTTCCTGCTTAGCACTGAGTAGCTTTTGTAAAGATGGCTGACTGGATATCATTACGGGAGACCTTCACAGCGGTGAAACACTGTGTACCTTTGGCACACAGTTTTTGTTCTCACTCTTCTATGGCTTTGGGTATCCTTTCACAGGAATCTTGATGCACTTGCGCATTCAGATATACTCTTTGCCATTTTAACTTCATTATGACTTGTTTCATGCTTGCACCTTTTGGGCAGTCACAGGCCTCTGAAATCTGGGGCCGGAAGGGGAATTAGTGCTTCCTTCAGAACATCATTTTACTGCCACCTGTGGGAACTCTATGCTTGACTTAAGCATAGGCATGCGTTTAATATTGTAATATTTTGCATCATTATTAACCTTTCATTTTCAGAGGCGAACACCCTCATTTTTGCAACAGTTTAAAAAATGCATGTTTTGTATTTGAATATAAAAGTGATTGTTAAACGCAGTGTATGTGTGCATTGATTAAAAGATAATGTGACGTGGCACCAATCAAACCAATGAGGTTTTGGCTGTTTTGCATATTAAAGAGCATTTTGGGAAGATAATAATGACCAAAAATCTTTATATCTGTCAAATATGTCTGTGAGAGTTCTATGGCTGAATCACTAAATACCTAATGCGTGCTGAGTTTGGTACGCGTTTCCTTTAAAAAAATAAAAAATAAATCACCATAACAATAAAGTTTCTGTAAACAGCAAGCATATATACAAATTTGGCTAACTGTAAGAGTGAAATGAATACTAACAGCTCAAAATTAATCCCAGTGTTGTAGATCAACCCGACTCAGAGAAACAAAATTGCTTTGTATTAAAAAAATGACAACCAGTATTGAAAATAAAATGCAGCTCCAGGCCTCGTCATGAATACGCCTATGGGCACAGTCACAATGGTCAACTGCTGTCAGTATAAGACAGGGCGGTATGACTTATCCTCCATTCCTGCCCATTCCTCATAGTGGCAAGTATATTGCAACTATATGCTTGGACCACTGCAAAGTATGCAGCATGTAAATCTGTGTAATGCTCACAGTGATAATCAGTGTGAGAAGATCATGCAGCCGGGCGCAAATAGAGTTAATGCCGGTCGTGTGGTGCAACTAGTGCAGCATCACAACCTGGTGTTAATGCGCCCCTGACTCCGGCAGTAATGCTATTATGACTGAAAAAAAACTGTGATAATAGTGCTATTTCCACCAATCTTGGTGCTATTAGCGCTGGCAGAAATTGCGTCATTGCTGGAATGGGTGTTGCAGTGGCCATTTTGTAAAACACAATCTATAATGTCTCCCCTTCCTGCAGCCCATCCAGACCTGTAAGTCATCAAAAATGTCACAGGAGAGAACCCGAGGTAAGGTGGCCAAACATCATCTCCGCAAACCAAAGTTCAGGGAGGGTAAATTGGTGGCCCTCACTGATGAGGTTGTGGCACACAGTGACAAACTGTACAGCAGCAGGCAGAGGAAGACACCGGCCAAGACTATCACATATATTAAAGACACAACACGTTTTCTTGAACAACTTAACAAAGCTCAATATATCAAGGACTCGATCATGTTCACTATCGATGTCAAAAGTCTTTAGACCTCCATCCCGCATGACCTGACTTGAATGCAATAGAATGGATACTCCTCAATGAAGGGGAAATCAGAGCAGTCAAATAATTTATTCTGGTTCTTCTCCAGTTCATATCCGTCAATTCATATTTTCAATACAAGAACAACTTTTACCTGCAAAACACTGGCACTTCGATGGGGGCCACCATGGCCCGCACTTATGCCAACTGCTTTATGCACAAATTCGAGAAGGAACATATTTTGGACCATCGCGTATGGTGTAACTATATCTCACTATAGGTGGGTTAAATCAACAACATTTTTGGAATCTGAATAGGAACCCAAGAAAGTCTTAAAGGATACTTTGAATACCTGAACACCATCAACCCAAGGATCCAATTCTCCAATGAATCTTCCGGCCAAGAGATACATTTCTTGGATGTATCAATAAAGCTACAACAAGACAAATACCTAACCAACCTCTTTCGCAAAGAAACAGACCGGAACAATCTTCTGCACAAATTAAGCTTTAATCATCCTAGGCTGATAAAAAAACTTACCATTTAATCAAATGCTACGAGTAAAGAGAATTGTGAACGACCAACGGAATATGAGAAAGAAATTGAGAACATGGGAGAAAAATGTCTAGCCTGGGGCTATAAGACAGATGAGGTGCAAGCAGCAAAAGAACATCTTGTCATGATGCCTGCCCCCGGGAAACCAGACCAGGCCCAGCAACCCCAGAAGCAGGCATCATGCCATTTGGAGCAAGCCCAAAAACCCCAGCTAGGGTCTGTTTGGGTGCAGTCCTGGCGCCTATGGCGCCAGGCTCATAAGAATAGAGTCAGTCCTGGTGCCATGGGCGCCAGGCTCATAGTAGAAAACCTACCTGATGCAGACCATGCTGCAAACTTACCTGATGCAGACCATGCTGCAAGAAGCCACAAGCCAAATGAGGCTTAGGAGGGACTATTTTACCTAAGGGACTACTTTTTACTCGGGTGGGTCTCTGGAAGAATACTTACCTGGGACTACTTCCAAGGCTATTTAAACCACGCCCGGACAGCAGCACACACTTCGCGTTATTCTGCATCCAGCAGTGTAACGCTCACCATGCCTGCAGCAGCTTCCAGTCTTCAGCCATGCCCGCCTCGAGTCAGGAGCTCCTGGAAACAAGAAGAAAGAATGAGGAAAGGTCAGAACAGGAGTTTTACCTTTAATCCTTACCTGAATCCTGATCCATCACGCCACAGAGCTGGAGAAGAAGTCTTTAAAAACGCCTTACTTCGCATCCTGCAGCGCCGCGCTGTACTCACCTGCCTTGCAGCACTTCAGCATTCCATCACACTCTTCTCCATCTCGCGGCCGCTCTCCGACGCCTAAGGAGACAAAAACAGCAAGATGAGCCAAGGGGATACTCTAAGACTGTACAAGCTACCCCCCAAGACTTACCTGATTTACCACAGTGGGTACTTACCTCATTTCGGGCCGGCGCAGCCTCCGCTGCATCTCCGCCGTGCCCCGGCCCCTATGGGGAAACAACAGAACAGCAGGGCGCAATAAGGGGAAACCGATTTTTTCCCAATAGACTTACCTGGTTTTACCGCTGGAGGCATCAATCCCCAAGACCTCATACCACATCAGCGCCTGAATGGGGGAAAAGCCACATGTTATACATTGACACCATTTTATCGAACTGAGCCGGATAATATAAACCCTTACCTGCATCTTACCGGTTGCCACATGTAACTCTTCATAAGGGCAATACAGCAACCTAAAAGGAATTGGACAGAGTGAAGGTCAGACGTGTTTTGAACTCTTACGAACTACAGACTTACGGCGTCTCGCCGGCATTCTTTGAGTCAATACCGTTCTGGAACTCCCCAACTCCTCCACGCCAGTGAAGAAACTGGTCACCTACGCGCCCCTGCGCTCGAAGCAGGATGGAGAGCTCATCTTTCCAAACCATCAGGTGAGAGCACAGAGGGAATCCAAAAGTGACCTGTGGGAAGAACTACGGGAGAGGGGAAGGTGGGGTTAGCGCTCGAACTCCACAGGTGGTTAATTCCCTTTCTCCATTACAGAAGGATATTCCTACGAGTCAAACAAACAAAGCTGGGTGGGCCAGTCCAGTCCATCATCTCGGCACTACGCGTCTCACTGGTGGAAACAACAGCTGGCCAGTTCAGATCGACGCCCCCGTGGGAGCCAGGTGAGCGTAACAGAACGCGAAGACTACCCACAAATACCCACCTGGGCGTTATGGAGACCTCGGAAACCGATCAGTTGGCCCAATTATTAGGGAACTGAGGGCCGAAGTGCATTCCGCCTGCCAAGAAACCAATGCCCTCAGGAGAGAACTGATTGTATCAAAAGAACGAACAGATGATCTGGCCAGACAACTATTGCAAAGCCAGGCTGGGCAAACACCCCTACCAGGACTCGGTGCAAGTCCAACTCCTGTACCATCGAGTAACCCGGTGCACATAAACCTACCAGGAACCGTTCCATTGGCTCCGCCCGAACGTTTTGCCGGAGACCCTAAAAGGTTCGCTGTATTTATGAATCAATGCCGCTTGCACTTTTCATGCAGACCTGGAGTTTTCGCAAATGATCAAGCCAAGGTAGCCTTTGTACTGTCATATCTCAGCGGCAGTGCAGCGGATTGGTCCATTCCACTAGTCAATCAGGATGACCCAATTCTTCGGGATTTCCAGGGTTTTCAAACAAGCATGGAAAGACTATTCGCCTGACACTCCCAGGGACAGGCCCTGGATAACAAACTTTTGTCCTTGCGGCAGGGTAATCAGGATCTTCTATTTTACATTGCAACCTTTAACAGATTAATAGTGGAAACCAGATGGCCTGAAGTAAAGCGAATCACATTATTCCATCGAGGGCTTCGGGGAGAACTCAAAGATGTCTTGGCCCAAATCATGAACCCACCTCAAGACTGTGCCGAATACATAGACTTAGTGGTCCAGTTAGATCACAGACTTCAAAACAGAAAGGCTGATCAAGCCAAGTTTGAGAATAGGGTGTTGGTCAAAACCCACATTAGTCCCAAGGGAACAGATGCCTCAGAACCCATGCAAATCAGAGGGGTTAGAGGACCCTTAACTCAGAAAGAAAGAGAAAGAAGACGGCAAATGCAATTGTGTCTATATTGCGGGACTACTGGTCATTTTCTACGGAACTGCCCTGTAAAACCACCCAAGAAGATTGTAGGAGCAGCAGATAAAAACCATTTGGAACCTGACTCGGGAAACGACCATGCCCGACAAGCGTAGAGGTCTGCTTGCCAAGCTTGAAGAAGGACACTCAGACCTCGCATTTCATCATACCAATGGTCCTAGTAGATCCAGAGCAGCCATCATGTATGCACGCGGTAAAAGCATACGTTGATAGCGGAGCCATAGGAAACTATGTGGACTATGAATTGGCTTCCAGGATGAATCTACCTCTCACCCGAAAGACCACCTCAGATGTCATCACCACAGTAGATGGAACGGAAATTGCCTCTGGGCCCGTAACTCATTCCACCGCTGAGATGACATTGCTGGGTCAGGATGGGCACCGAGAGGCTATGGTGTTTGATTTAATCAAGGCCCCACAGTTCCAAGTAATACTGGGGATACCTTGGTTGGAAAAACATAATCCCTGTATCGATTGGCGAGAGAAGAGAATAACCTTCCCAGAATGTGCGCACACCTGTTACCCAAAGAAAACACTAAACGCAGTCCTGGCCCCAGTAACCCCAGCCTCCGTGCAATTACCTGCAGAATACCAAGACTTTCAGGACGTCTTCCAAAAAGAACAGGCATACACCTTACCACCTCACAGATCGTATGATTGTCAAATAGATCTCATACCCGACGCACAACCCCCTTGCAGCAGGAGCGGAGCCTGAAAACCTTCACCTGCGCCAATACTTAGACCAGTACCTTGCTAATGGTTTCATTCGACCGTCCAAGTCCCCTGCATCTTCAGCTTTGTTCTTCGTGCCCAAAAAGGAAGGTGACCTTAGAACGTGCATAGACTACCGCGCACTGAACCAGATAACCATTAAGAATCGATACCCATTGCCTTTGATCCCTGAACTACTAGACCAGGTGAAGGACGCTTGCATATACACTAAACTGGACCTTCGGGGGGCATATCATCTGGTACGTGTCAAAGAGGGCGATGAATGGAAAACTGCTTTTCGCACCAAGTACGGGTTATTTGAGTACCAAGTGATGCCTTTCGGACTATGCAATGCACCAGCAGCCTTCCAATTCTTCATGAATGATGTCCTTCAAAAACTTATCGACGTTTGTGTTGTCGTTTATATCGATGATATCCTAGTATACTCCTTATCAGAATCTGATCATGTGAAACACGTCCGAGCAGTCCTAGAGAAGTTACGCCAGCACAAACTATATGCTAAACTGGAAAAGTGCGTCTTTCACGCCACAGAAGTGGGATTCCTTGGGTTTATTCTGACCCCGAGAGGGATCAGGATGGATACGCGTAAGGTGGACGCAATTCTTAAATGGCCTTCGCCAAGTTCAGTCAAAGGAGTACAAAGCATGCTTGGCTTTGCCAATTTCTACCGCAGGTTTATCCCAGACTTTTCACACATTGTACATCCCATTACAGCACTCTTGCGAAAAAATAAACGCTTTGTGTGGACAGAAGAAGCCGAAAACGCCTTCCAAGAATTAAAAGCGAAATTCACATCTGCCCCTGTATTAAGGCACCCGCGTCCTGAGCTCCCATACATAGTGGAAACTGATGCATCCAGTCTAGCCATGGGAGCTGTCCTATCTCAAAAGGACCCCGAAACTAACCAGCTTCACCCAGTGGCGTTTTGGTCTAGAAAGTTTTCAGCTCCTGAATTAAACTATGCCATTACCGACAAGGAGCTGTTAGCCATCAAGTCCGCCTTCAAGGCTTGGCGGCACTATCTACTTGGTGCCAGGCATACCATTACGGTCATCACTGATCACCGAAACTTGCAATATCTAAAGACAGCCAATGCCCAATCTTCGCACCAACTCTGTTGGGCATTGTTCTTCGCCGAGTTTGATTTCGTGATAACCTATCGACCAGGTTGTAAGAATGGTAAAGCAGACGCCTTGTCCCGAAATGGGATGGGAGAAGCAGAAATTACCCTAGAACCCGTACCCATAATTCCCGAACAGAGGATTCTTGGCATGACAACTGTACAGTCACTGGAGGACATTCAGGGGAAGATCCAACAACTCTTTGATCCTATTGCCTTAGAGGACTGGGCAAGGAAAGGCCCGGAATACTCTGTCACCAATGATTTGCCTTATTACCAAGGGCGGCTATTTCTGCCACAAAAGGAACTACAAGAGCTAGTCATTTCCCGTTACCATGATACCTTAATGGAGGGACACCCTGGTATTGCAAAAACTGAAGCTAAAATCAAGAAACAATTCTGGTGGCCCACCTGGCGAAAAGACATTAAGTTATTTGTCCTGTCTTGTGGCATTTGCGCCCAAAACAAAAGTCAAAAGAAAAAACCAGCTGGACTATTACAACCTTTGGACAGCCCACCTACTCCTTGGCACACCTTGTCATTAGACTTTATCACGGATCCACCCCCGTACAATGGTTTTAACACCATTTTAGTTATTGTGGATCTTTTTTCCAAAATGGCCCACTTTATTCCTTTAAAGGGAATACCTTCAGCTTCAGCCCTGGCCAAAGAGTTCCTTGAAAACATAGTTCGCCTACACGGATTTCCATCCGTGTTGATTTCGGACCGGGGCAGTCAATTCATTTCACATTTTTGGAGAAAATGTTGCCAACTGGCGCAGATAGATGTTAGGCTTTTGACCAGTCACCACCCTCAGACCGACGGTCAAACAGAGAGGACCAACCAGACTCTTGAACAATACCTGCGTTGTATGCTACATCAGTCTGAGAGTAATTGGAAAGACATTCTTTGGATCGCTGAGTATGCGTACGATAATTTTGTACACTCGGGAACTGGACAAAGTCCTTTTTATACCATGGCCCTCATTACAACTCAGGCGTTAAGGGTTAACGCCACCGTTAACCCTTAACGCCTGATTCTGATTTTAACGCCTGCTTTTAGCAGGCGTTAAAATGCATGGCGCTAACCCGCCATGGTGCTAATTACGCCGCCGTAATTTAGGGCGCCGTAATTAGCGCCTTCCCCACTCCCATTATGCCCTATGGGGCAAAAATGGGAATAGGGAAGGGAAAATGGGAAATGGGGATTTACCGTCCCACTCACCTTGGAATGGGGCGGTAAATCCGCCATCCACCATGGTGTAAACGTAGTTACTCCATCAAGGCCATTATCACCCCGGTGCCGTCAAGTTGGACCTACCTGCTCATATAGTAGTTTACACCATGGTGGTAAAGTTGGTGCACTTAGCACCAAGGTTGTAATGACCGCCCATATATGGACACCATCCTCGAACCTCGGACCTTGATTCGCCCCAACACTTTGAGATGCCCGCGGTGGACCATCTCCACGCGGTTATTACACAAGCCTTTAAAGAAGCAACTGCACATTTACGAAAAGCTAAGGAAAAATACAAGAAAGATGCTGATCAGCACAGAAGTGAAGCACCGCAATACCAGATAGGGGACCAAGTATGGTTGGCCACTAAGCACATACCACTCAAGGGAACACGGACCTTTAACCCTAGGTATTTGGGACCTTACTCCATCAAGGCCATTATCAACCCGGTGCCGTCAAGTTGGACCTACCTGCTCATATGCGAATTCATCCCGTCTTTCACGTGTCACTTTTGAAGCCAGTGCAACCAGGAACAAGGCTAACCAAACCACCAGATCCCATCCTCATAGACAGGGAACCCGAATTTGAAGTTAAGAACATCTTGGACTCAAAAAGGGTGAGGTCAAAACTCTTCTATCTAATCGACTGGAAAGGTTACGGACCACAGGAAAGGTCTTCGGAACCTTGTGACCACGTGCATGCACCTCAATTGGTGAAGAAATTCCACCATGATTTCCCAAACAAACCAAAGCCAAGGGGAGGAATGACTTTAGGAGGGGACTTGAGGGGGAGTGCTGTCATGATGCCTGCCCCCGGGAAACCAGACCAGCCCCAGCAACCCCAGAAGCAGGCATCATGCCATTTGGAGCAAGCCCAAAAACCCCAGCTAGGGTCTGTTTGGGTGCAGTCCTGGCGCCTATGGCGCCAGGCTCATAAGAATAGAGTCAGTCCTGGTGCCATGGGCGCCAGGCTCATAGTAGAAACCTACCTGATGCAGACCATGCTGCAAACTTACCTGATGCAGACCATGCTGCAAGAAGCCACACGCCAAATGAGGCTTAGGAGGGACTAGTTTACCTAAGGGACTACTTTTTACTCGGGTGGGGCTGTGGAAGAATAATTACCTGGGACTACTTCCAAGGCTATTTAAACCACGCCCGGACAGCAGCACACGCTTTGCGTTATTCTGCATCCAGCAGCGTAACGCTCACCGTGCCTGGAGCAGCTTCCAGTCTTCAGTCACGCCCGCCTCGAGTCCGGAGCTCCTGGAAACAAGAAGAAAGAAGGAGGAAAGGTCAGAAAAGGAGTTTTACCTTTAATCCTTACCTGAATCCTGATCCATCACGCCACGGAGCTGGAGAAGAAGTCTTTAAAAACGCCTTACTTCGCATCCTGCAGCGCCGCGCTGTACTCACCTGCCTTGCAGCACTTCAGCATTCCATCACACTCTTCTCCATCTCGCGGCTGCTCTCCGACACCTTAGGAGACAAAAACAGCAAGGTGAGCCAAGGGGATACTCTAAGACTGTACAAGCTACCCCCCAAGACTTACCTGATTTACCACAGGGGGTACTTACCTCATTTTGGGCCGGCGCAGCCTCCGCTGCATCTCCGCCGTGCCCCGGCCCCTATGGGGAAACAACAGAACAGCAAGGCGCAATAAGGGGAAACCAATTTTTTCCCAATAGACTTACCTGGTTTTACCGCTGGAGGCATCAATCCCCAAGACCTCATACCACATCAGCGCCTGAATGGGGGAAAAGCCACATGTTATACATTGACACCATTTTATCGAACTGAGCCGGATAATATAAACCCTTACCTGCAGCTTACCGGTTGCCACGTGGAACTCTTCATAAGGGCAATACAGCAACCTAAAAGGAATTGGACAGAGTGAAGGTCAGACGTGTTTTGAACTCTTACGAACTACAGACTTACGGCGTCTCGCCGGCATTCTTTGAGTCAATACCATTCTGGAACTCCCCAACTGCTCCACGCCAGTGAAGAAACTGGTCATCTACGCGCCCCTGCGCTCGAAACAGGATGGAGAGCTCATCTTTCCAAACCATCAGGTGAGAGCATAGAGGGAATCCAAAAGTGACCTGTGGGAAGAACTACGGGAGAGGGGAAGGTGGGGTTAGTGCTCGAACTCCACAGGTGGTTAATTCCCTTTCTCCATTACAGAAGGATATTCCTACGAGTCAAACAAACAAAGCTGGGTGGGCCAGTCCAGTCCATCATCTCGGCACTACGCGTCTCACTGGTGGAAACAACAGCTGGCCAGTTCAGATCGATGCCCCCGTGGGAGCCAGGTGAGCGTAACACATCTCACAAATCCATCAAGTGAAGACACAAGACATCAGGGAACCAATAAGACCAGTACACCACTTGTGTATCTATCCTGCTACTCCATTCAGAGCAATCAGATAAAATCAGAAATTAAGAAAAATTGGAGGACTTTGACCAGCGATTCTAGGGTCGAACATCTGTTCTCAGCATTACCAATATTTGCTTATAAGAGGAGTGCTAACTTAAGAGACCGTCTAGTTAAAACCAGACCTAACATCAAACAACCACTCACATCAAGAAAGGGCACTTTCCCTTACCTCCACTGCAGCAACTGCAACTTTGTTAGTGAAGGCGACACAATTGACCACCTACGCACAGGTGACAGTATTAAAATCAACAGCTATGCCACATACGATACACCCAACATAACCTACACCATTAAATGCCCATGTGGCATATAGTACATTGGGCAATCCAAGCGCCAAGGAAAGCTATGATGGAACAAGCACAGGCCATGCATCAGGACGAATAACATCAACTCGGCAATAGCAAGACATTGGAATGACAAAAAGCTGTAACGCTCACCTGGTATCCACGGGGACGCCACTCAGCCTGTTGGACCTCCTACGACCTCAAACCCTTCCCTGGGATCTGTTCGACTGGAGACTGGGCCTGAAACACAGGATTTCCATAGTTTAACTCTATTGTCTCTGCTTGCTTGACCCCCTCTTCCCTGGGGACCAAACCTTCCCCTTTGTCCACTTCTCACCTTGCTTTCTTGTGTAGCGCGCTCTCCGTCCTGTCCTTCGCTGCAGGGGTGCATCGACTGATGCAGGCTCTATGCTGCCTAGTTGCTTCACTGGCGCGGGCCCAACGGACTGGGCTTGCTGTAACTTCAGCCCGACCGGTAAGTTGAATGATTCTTATGAACTGTCCTTTTGACTCTTGTCCCTTTTATAACATGTCTCTCCTCCCTAAGGTGTTGGAGGGGATCGGAGATGGCATCATGCTGCTGAGGGGAACCGAGCACTAACGGTGAGTGAGAGCGTGATGCGCGATGCTGCCCGCTCTTCTTTGTATTGACCAATGTTTGTCTCTGTGTCCCTTTCAGGTGCTGCAATATTCCAGCGTGGCTGGCGGCTGAGAGGATAAGGTACGGTGAGTAAGCGCAATGTGCGGCGCCTCTTTATGCTTTTCGTGCTAACCTGGAATGTTTTTTCCCCTTGCAGGTCGATGGGATGCTCTGGAGCTGAAGTTACCCCGAGCGGCTTAAATTCAGGTAAGCGTTTGACTCTTCTTACAGTTTTAGAGTAAGCTAAGATATGAAGAATGCTTACTAATGTCTTTTCTTCCATTCGTTTATCCTCCCCTAGGATGTGGTGTGCTGAGATGGAGATTACACTGCTGTAGCTGCCCACAGGACCGGAGGAGCGATGGATGTAAGCTGGATACTCTTCAAGGCAAGTATAATATTAATGCTGTTCTTGTTCTTGCAGGAGCGCGGGATGCGGAGGAAAGGCGAAGGCCTTCAGGAGACCGACCCGAGCACGGTGAGTGTCAAGCTGCAGGTGCAGAAGAATGCAAAGCGTGTTTCTCGGCCCGGGCGTGGTTTAAATAGCTTTCAGGTATCTCAGGTATCCCTGGGTTGAACCACACCCAAAAGGCTAGACCGCTCACTCAGTTGAAGGAACTGGGTTCTGTGGGGGCATCCATCTTGCCCACAATACATTACAAGTCCAATTCCAAGTGATTCTTAGAGCCATGTGTAAGCTTGGCGCCACCGGCGCCAGGTCTGCCTCCAAGTGGGTCTCTGGTAGGATGGAGATGCCCTTAGGGGCCATATAGGGGATCGTGGCCTGGCTCCAGCCTGATGTCTCAGGGATTCTAGAAATTAATTCTATCCCTGATTATTGCAGATAATTCTGCATATACCGGGCCACACGGCTGTCCAATCACGTAAAAACTGTAGAAATTCTACAGTGCCTCATAATTAGGCATTGGTATTTGCACTGATGTTTATCACACACAGACAAATTGTTTGCCTTTATGTTTTATGTCTTTTTGACCTATTGACTGATTTGAATTGGATATGGTATGTAAACAATTATTTCCCTATTTTTGTGATTTGGATGAATGCACACATTGATAATACCGATGGCCACTTAGTATGAACACAATGGGCCGCATTACGAGTAGGGCGGTAAGGGATACCGGGCACCGTTAAGAATACCGGTAATCCTTTACCGCCCTACTACGAGTTCCCTTAGCGGGTCCCTCCTTCAACGCCTGGTTTTACCAGGCGTTATGGACAGGACCCGCTAAGGGACTTCAGAGCTAATAACGGTACCGCAAATTGCGGTACCGTTTTTAGCTACTTCCCCATTCCCATTGAGCCCTATGGGGGCTCAAATGGGAATGGGGAATGGTTTTTTCAATGGGGACTTCCCGGTCCCGCAAAGGTCGGACTACACCGGTAAGTCCCCATTGAATGAGACCGGTGCCGGTACCATTATTGGAGGCAGTCATGGCGCAAATAGCGCCATGACTACCTCCAATCTCGGAATGAGGCCCAATGTTTTTGCTTTTCGTTTATTGTCTATTGGATCAATGAGCATATTGTCATTCACTGGTAAATCACAGTGTCCTAGACTTGAAGACGGACTTGGTCCGAAATGCATTGGTAAACCAAAAGGTGACACTGATTATCTGAATGCACAAAAACTGAAAATATGCCCAAAAAACGTTTTTGTTTTGATATGTGAAATACAAGCAAGAATAAACAGTACAGCTAACAGCAGCTTTTCATGAGACCAAGACGAGAGCATATCTTGGACTAGAATTCCCTTCTAGTTCTTCTCCTTCTACAGTTCCTTGTAACCTTGTGCTAAGGCCTCAAAGTATGCTCCAATTACCTTTGCCACGTAAATATAAACTACAGAACTAATCCAAAGTGGTTCCCACCCATAATCGTCTTGATTCCTTATCCTCCATTCCTGCCTTCCACAGCCTCACAGTCCTGTCTGTGCATCCGTTCCCCATACTGGCAAAGTATATTGCAACTATATGCTTGGGGGCACTGCAAAGTATGCAGCATGTAAATCTGTGTAATGTAGCCATGCATGCCTGCTCACAGTGATATCAGTGTGAGAAGATCATGCAGCCGAGTGCAAATAGAGTTAATGCCCGGTCATGCAGCGCAACTAGTACAGCATCACAACCTGCTGTGAACGCGCCCCTGACTCTGGCAGTAATGCTATTACGACAAAAAAAACGGTGCTAATACCGCTACTGCCACCAATCTCAGTGCTATTAGCACTGGCGGAAATTGAGTCATCGCTGGAACGGGTGTTGCAGTGGCCATTTTGAAAAACACAATCCATTAAATATCTCCCATTCCTGCAGCCCATCCGGACCTGTAAGTCATCAAAAATGTCACAGGAGAGAACCCGAGGCAAGGTAGCCAAAAATTATCTCTGCATACAGATATTGTGCAACGTGCAACACAGTAGCACAATTCAGCCAACTTTTTCAGGGGCGTACATCAGTGACTCCAGTGCGATCAAGGCAGCAGAAACGTGCCTTCAGCATGTCAAAGGTGCACTCAATGCATATGCAGTTTCTGCTGTGTGAGTGGTTGTACGCTGTCTCATGCAGTGTTTGGGGATCCAGCCAAGGCAGCTGCGCTTATATGGATGTCCCCTACAGACTGGTGTTACGTGCTGTGTCTGTCGCTGACATGTGATGGTGGTAGTCCTGTGTGGGTGTATTACTCTGGTGCATGGGGCATGCTGGGTCGACTATCAGCAATATGAGAGCTTCTGGGTGCAGTGGCTCACCATTGGGGTAGGTGTACAAGGGTGCATGTCAGTGCTGCTGGCAGGGTTGCTGTTGTGAGGTTCTATGTGGCACTTATTTAGTAGTCATTGCTGTTTTTGCGTGTTGCATTCTGGTACCTGTAGGCATGTTGGAATTTACAATTCCTACTCTGTGTATACATGGGATCATCCCCCATGTTGGGTGCAACATGTTTATGCTCCCTCTGTGCATGCTCCCCGGGCTGTACTGTGACGCTGGTATGTGATGTGGGCTGGTCAAACTCTTGCAGAAATGTATCATGCAATGCTTTGTCGGTGTTCACGTCCACAACCACTCCCCGCCCCATTTGTCAGGTGCACCACAGTGCATGCATGCGGGCAGTTGTACTCACCCACAATCCACGTCCGTTCTCCATGGTGCCTTTCCATGTATCCTGGGAGTGTGCTGGTCCGTAGCTCCATGGAATTGTGGGTGGAACCTGGGTAGCGGGCACAGCAGTGGGTGATGATGAGGCTGGGGTCACAGGTCACCTGCACCTTGCGGGAGTGGTAGTGTTTGTGGTTTCTGTACACTGCTTCATGGGTCAGGGTGCCACTGAAGCAACATGGGTGCAGTCCAGGGCTGCTGTCACATTTGGCATGTGTGCTATGGCATAGAACCATGCCTTCATGGCATCCAGCTGGGATGGGGTAGTGGGCAGTGAGATGTGTTGTTGCACATGACGCAGGATGGCATCCATCACCTGGCCCAACACTGCACAAAATGTGGCTGTGCCATGCCATGCAGACTGCTGGAAGGTATGGGCGTATGACATTACAAATCCCCCCCACAATTTTAAGTGGTGGCCATATAATAGCTTTTATCCCCCCCCAGAGTGTGTGTCTCTTGTGCCTTCACCTCAATGCCAAATGTGTGTGTTTCATTCCTGCGGCAGGGTTGGATTGGCCCCTCGGTCTTTCGGCCTGTGGCTGGGCCGAAATCGTCCCTGGGGAGTGGGGGCCGGTGTCTGCCCGCACCTGGGACTGTTTGAAAAAAGAAAACGTAAAAAAAAAGAAAAGATTTGAAAAAAGCAAATATTTTGCAGATGAACCTAACTGGTCTGCTGTTAAATCTCAGTTACCAGTTTAATGGTATCCACTACAGAATAATTGCTCATTTTACTATAGCCGATATGATAGCTCAGTGGGTTGAGTGCTCGCTGCTGAGATGTGTGTGTGATCTGCAGGTTTGAATCCCAGCAAGACCATCTCAGCCTTTCATCCTTCTTAGGTCGATAAATGAATACCAACACAGGTTGGGTGATATTGTATACATATTTGTTCTATAAAAAAGAGCTTAGCGTAAGTGCTGTACAATAACATATTGTCATTTGGCCTTGGATGTCTGCTTGCATTCACAGTAATTTGACACTATGTATCTATACACACAGATAATAATGATACATATGGTGATCCATTCTTGTATGAAATGTATATCCATGTAAATTATAACCATATTTTTCATAGTGTACTTAAGAACAATGCTATTTGATGCCACTTCCTGGTTGTCAAGGGGTGTTAAGGGGTGAAAGATCGTGTTTCATCACTTCCCGGGATGTCACTTTGGGGTGGGGTCAAATTACACCACTTCTGGTGATGTCATCAGAGGTCAAGGGTCGTGAGGCGAGAGGTGGAACACTTTTTTGAGGTGAGGGGTGAGCCACTTTTTTTGGGTGTCCGGGCCTACTTCTTGTCCCAGTCCGACCCTGTCAGGCGGTGCCATAAAACACCTCATTGGGTCCAGGACCAGAACTCCCCTGCCCCTCGCCCGCAGTGACAGAGCACGTCGGTTGTTCTCCCTGCTGCCCAGTACACAGAGTGCCAGAGCATGTACACCTTTTCATCCGGTGTCTTTGTTGCTGTAGTCCTGGGTTAAAGGGATGGTCTAGTAAAAAATTTTATTCAAAAAATAGATAGGCAACATAAAAAAAAAATACTAGCATTCTCCGTTTTAAAACTTCCTATGTAAAATTTTGAGCTATTCAAGCTCAAAATTCGCAAAAGCAAGCACATGGGCACATCCATTTTGTGAAATGGAGGCCCTCCTGTGCTGGCTTTTGCTTTTGCGGCACTAATGAAGGAAAAGCCAGCCAGCTGTAGTAAACAAAGGCTACCGCTGGGTGGCTTTCCCTTCATTAGTGCTGTAGGCGGAGGACGGGGACCGGAGACCAGAGCAGGAAAGCTGCAGCTGAATCTCGGTAAGTGCTATTTATTTTTTTTTTAAAAAATAAGCACTAGCTGCTGTTTTGAAGCGACCGCAAACATAAATACAACGTTATTGTGTTGGAAAACGCTGCGGTTTTTCTTTCCAAGTTTCTCAGGCTCCTCCTCGGAGGAGCCTGAGAAACTTGGAAAGAAAAACCGCAGCGTTTTCCAACACAACCGCGTGTGTTTCTGCCTGCTGTGGCACCGGAGACCCAAAGTGAAAGCCACAGCAGGCAGAAACACACGCGGTTATGTTTATATGCCGCGTAGTGTTTCTACCTGCAGCTGATTTCCCATTTGGGGCTCTCGGGCTCCCCGTGGGGAGCCCGAGAGACCCAAATGAGAAATGCTAAATGCTGCGTTGTTTCTGCCTGAATCTGCTTTCCCATTTGGGGCTCTCGGGCGGTTGTGTTGGAAAGCGCTGCAGTTTTTCTTTCCGAGTTTCTCAGGCTCCTCCGAGCCGGAGGAGCCTGAGAAACTCGGAAAGAAAAACCGCAGCGTTTTCCAACACAATAACGTTGTATTTATGTTTGCGGTCGCTTCAAAAGCGACCGCAAACATAAATACAACGTTTTTAAAGCTGCCGTTTTATTTCTAAGTTTTCCGGGCTACTCCAGCCCGGAAAACTTAGAAAAAAAAACGCAGCTAGTGCTTATTTTTTAAAAAAAAATAAATAGCACTTACCGAGATTCAGCTGCAGCTTTCCTGCTCTGGTCTCCGGTCCCCGTCCTCCGCCTACAGCACTAATGAAGGGAAAGCTGGCTGGCTTTTCCTTCATTAGTGCCGCAAAAGTAAAAGCCAGCACAGGAGGGCCTCCATTTCACAAAATGGATGCGCCCATGTGCTTGCTTTTGCGAATTTTGAGCTTGAATAGCTCAAAATTTTACATAGGAAGTTTTAAAACGGAGAATGCTAGTATTTTTTTTTTATGTTGCCTATCTATTTTTTAAATACAATTTTTTACTAGACCATCCCTTTAAGGGCTGTGGCGAGGAAGGGGGAGCTCATTGCTGACTGACCCCGTTCACAATCGCTCTATCTTCTTTGCTCGCATGCATTGGCAGACCACACCATATTTTTACCACTGCATTCAGTGTCCCAACAAAACCCACCTTTCTTTCCACAATGCATGCAGTGCCAGCACACACACCATATAAAGTTGTTCCCCTCAATGCCTAAAGAAAGCACCCCCAAACACATGCACCCTAGCTCCCTTTAACACTTGAATGCAGTGACGAAACACAGCCCATATATTTCACTGCACCCTCCACTACACGCACTGTGTGAAGACACACCCTTTCTCTCCCCCATCAAGCGCATGTAATGCCGGAACACATACCCCTCTGACTCCTTTCACCCTAATGCGGCAATGCCCCATTGCCAGACCTGCCTCCTCCCTTTACCCCTTGGCCACAATGCATGCACTGCCACACAAGGTGCCTCACCCACTGCTCCCTGCGGTATGCAGTGCCACAGCGGCAGCCGTGCACCGTCCACCCCCCTTCCAATGCAGTGGTGACACCCTTGGCCCTCCCCGGGCGCTCCATCGTCTCTGCATGGAGAGCTGCGCGTGCCACTGCCACGGATGCCCCCACTCCCTCTGCTGGTCAATGCCAGGGTGCGCTTTTGTTGCCGGGCCGCTCTGTCAGCGTTGCTGTCCCTTCTTGGCCACATCAGTCGCCATGCCGACACTCTGTGTCGCCACCTGTGAGATATTTTTGGAAGCATTTTGATAACAAATTATTCACTTTGAAAGACGAGCCTAATCCCAAAAGAAAAAATGTTTCTCCTTGTGGCGATATTGTAGCACTTTTGTATATTCCTGGCACTATACAATACTCAGATAGTCCAATATTTGGAGAACCAGCACACACTGCCTCGTACAAACAGGGGGCGTTGCACGGCCAGGAGAGAGAAGGGGGCAGGGGATAATGGAACTGCAGCACAGCACTGGTAGGTGGAGGGGTGGGGGGTCGCATAGTATTGAAATGCGTGCATTTCTTATGCTGTCGTTGTAAGGTGGAGCTGGGGGAGTAGAGGCAGTCGAGTGTCAGGTCAGGTGGGTCAGGTGCGTCCATGTATCTTTCTGCAGGCAGCAAAAGAAAAACTGATTTATAATATTCCAGAAGTAGTATAGATGCTGGTACTTCCGAGACTGTGCTAGGGCTGGGGCACTTACATGTTGGGTGTGCCTACATAACCTTCTGTTCTTCTGACGGCCATCAAATGTCTGCCACAGAATTGTGTAATGTATGAATGCATGGGTTTTATAAAGCATAAACCTATGTGGAAAGCAGCCTGTGTACATAGGCGATGCACCCAGGTGCCCTTTATTAAACACATGGCCCTCTTAAAGACCAGTATAGAAGAGGAGGAGTCAATCACATGTCACATGTTCCCAACGGAGGCCTTTATCTCGCTTAGAACAGTAAAATGAGAGACATTGAAATGGGGAAGATTAACATGTGCAGGCTTCCTACAAGGTAGTACTTAAGGGCATTCTCAAATGGTGCCGACTAGAATGGCTTCATTGCGCCCCTGACAAACTGGTCAAAATATAATAAAGATTTCTCCAAAATGTGTTTACGCAAAGCGCAAAATGTAAGCACCACACCTCTCACATCAACCTCGCTTGAGGGGTGCCACCAGCACCCTACTTGGGATCAGCTTCACCCTCACCAAAAGCCAAAGGTTTTTCATAATCTAGAAAGGGGTGGCCGGACTAGTAATCCCTCACTACCGCTAGAATATATGTGATATAATTTGCATTTAATGGGATTACCACTACCAACGTCTGAATTCAGCCATCTTGAAGGCACAGGTGGTTTAGCTGGCCCTGGAACACCAGGCAAGTATCTGCAGCGTGTAAAATATGATGTCAGCTTACAAAATTTAAAAGCGCAGGTGCCCCGCACCTGCGCTTAATGAACGTGCCCAGGCCGTGGAACAAATTGCACGTTCCCTGCCTGCGTAGTGCACTTCTGCACAGCCTCAGCCTTTGTTTTTCCAGAATGAAGAAGCCAGGCAGCGACCCGTGCTCAAGTGACTCTGGGACAGCATGTGTTATCAATGGAGACAGAGTGAGACAGACTCCGAGTCCGACTGCGACTTGACCTCCACCTGAGACCTCAGCTACCGTAAGGTAAGTCAAGTGGCGTGGCCCCCCTATCCCAGGTGAATTGGGGAGATGGGGAGAATTGTATTAAAGGGAATGTGCCACTGCCAGCGTCAGATATACAGTTTCTACAACACGTGTAGTGCGTTGCAAAACTGATGGGAATCCGGGCCTCTTAATGTTTCATGATGAAACTTTAAGAGGCCAGGATTCCCTGATCAGCTTGTAACACACCGTGCATGTTTAGAAACTGTATATCTGACGTTGGCACACTTCAGGTTTTTCAATTCATGAAAGGGTGTCCCTGCCAAAGAGGAACATCACATTGGAACAGCTCTTTGTTCATTCCTTACTGTTGGGCAGCCAGGGCTCACATTTAAGCTCCAAGGATTGGCCAACACGAGCTTGCAAGGCCGCACAAACAAAATACAGAGGCCATTCACTGATACAGCAGAGGATCAAGGGTGCACAATGGGAGCTGGTATTTGTTAACATGGATTTCTGAACTCTGACCAGGTGGGCAGAGGTTCAGGAGGCCAACCTCGTTTCTTGGAACAGGGTAACCTTCTGGACAAGCCAGACAAATCACGGTAGCTTGGCGGTGGTCAAGACTAGGTCTCAGGAGGGGTGAGCGTGACTGAAAGACCTCAATGAGAACACAGAATAAAGGACACTTACAAATCACTCCCAGCCAGGTGTAGATATATTAAAAATACATATACATGTATTTCAAGGCCTTTGAGTTTCAAACACACAATCAAATCACAGTAATACTATTGAGACCAACACAATACTATCAAAATACATATATACAAGACCAATGGGGTCTAACGGGTTAAAGCATGAAATTGGTCCACAACCTAAAGGGGAAGGAAACAGGCAGTGCAAATAGTCTTTAGCCCCTTCTACACACTCCTAACTAAGAGGCAGTCCGATCCCTGAGAGGAGCCTAATGCTCAAATGTACAGGAAATGCAAGCGCACGCGGTAGTTCCAATGGGCAAAACGAGGTCTCTTCAGGGGTCTCTAGCAGTTCAGGAAGGTGGGTGAGGCGATGAAGAATAGGTTCCCACTATTCGAGGAGGGTCTCCACTTGAGGGCAGAGTCAATTCCAAGAGTTGGGAATAGTTTGCTAGTTCGCACTAGCAGTGGAAAGGAAAGGGGCCCCTAGGGGCCTCTCGTGCGTAAAAATGGATGGAGGCGATAGGGGCCACCGGTTAGGGTTGCGATTACTCCGCGACCCGGGTGCACTCCAGACCAAACTTTGGCAGTCTAGTCCACTTCGGTTGCAGGTTCAAGTGCAGCAATTTGGCGGCTCTGCTGCTTTCAGCGGCGAAGATACAGCGATGATTCCCAAATGCGACAGCAGCGATTTCTCTGCTCCTGATGGATAGATCAGGCTAGTTTCACTGCAGCAGGCTTCAGAGGCAAGACGGGCACAAATGCAGCGCACCTGCAAAGATCGTCACCACGGCTGGGTGACACAGTAACCGCGTATGCTCCAGTTCTGGTGCACTCGTCTCACTTCAGACCTGGGAAGCCAAATGTACGAAAATCAGTGTGAGGGTGCCGTGAACACAGAGCTAGCAGTATACCAAGTTTCAAAGGCCTCCTCAAAACGGGGACGGAGACAGAGCAAAGGTCCTGCGTAAACTGGTCAGCCCACTGGTTGACCCAGGGACACTTCCGAGAAGGCTTACTTGCAGGTTTGGTGAAGGTGCCAAGAATAGTTGGTCCCACTATTCCAATGGGTCGAAGCATCTTCGCAGACCTTCTAGGACGACCAGATGCAGAGGTGTCCCACGGGACGACAGCGGGCTCAGGGTGCCAAACCTTCCAGCGGGTCACCAGCGGTTCCTCGACTCAGCTTCTTAGCTTCAGGATACTTGGATCCTATCCTTTGTTTAGTGAGAACTCCAGAGTTCGAAATGGTATGGCGGTTTAGGGGCTTCTCTTATCCAGAATCTCCTTCACGCCAAAATGAAGAGGACCCAATGGGAGATCTGCCCATATTCAGGCATACCATACGTGGCCCAATCACAGACCACAGTGGTCCCAGGCATTCACAGCACTTCAGACTCTCTGAAACCCAGGATGTGTATTGGGGACAGACACCCCAGACCACATCCTGGAGGCACACACACAAGGCACGCAGAAGCCCGCAAAAGCTTGGCGTTTTGCAGGAAAATGCATGCCAAAATAAGGACTGACCCAGGTCAGCTCGACCTGGGGAAGGTGAAGGGGCAAGATGGCCAAAGGACAGGACAAAGAACCTCGTGGCATGGCCATTTTGGAGCCAGGCCACCTATTCGTGCCAAACGCGGTAATCGCAGTTTACCAGGCAGGAAAGGGTTAAACTTATATGAAAAGATAAGCTGCCACCAGCCCTGTCCGTGACACATCTGCACATCTCCTAAAAAATCCTTCGAGAGTATCTAGGGCCTTTGGAAATGACTAAGAGATCCAAGTGCCCTGGACTGGAAGGTACATTGTACACTTGTTACATGTTGCAGAAAAGTTGCAACAAGTCAGACTATGGTGTTAAACAGCAGCAAAAAGTAGGGGGGTACACAACTGGAGGGAAAACTACACATAAATGGAAATCTTTCCTAACAGTATTGACATGTACATGCAATTTCTATTCAAATGCCAGACACAACACCCATTAATATTTATGTATTGTCTTTTTTAAGGAGAAGGGTGTGACGATTATTTTTGCTGCTTACACTACTGCCCCTAAACTGTCAGGTTACTTTGAGATTGTTTCTAGTTTATTTCCTTAGAGTCTGATCACGCTGACTGCACCTGACATGTTTCTCTGCAAAAAAACAATTCAAATTCTATGAATGTATCTGTAACTGCTTCCCAAAATGAGACCCGGTCCCCCAGCTGGAGGTGACATCTATTGCTGTGACACCTTGTCCCTCTTCGCACTCACTCAATATGCTTAGCATACATGGGGCAACAAGAAACTCTGTTAGAAAATGTACGATTGAGGCATTTCGTAATAGTGTACACTGCCAACTGAGTCACTTCTAGGTGATCCCAAGTAAACCTATAGAGAAAATAATGCACAGTGTGGGGTCACACGATTCGCCCAGGATCACACAATCTGGCAAAGACTGGATTTTCTCCAAGATGTCCCTGTACTCCAGGCCTGGCTTGCAAAGTGCAGACACTGCCTGAGATATCAGCCTGACATTGTAGACGAAATCCTCATGAAACCATGTAAAGTAAAATGAGGATGAGCCAATCTCAAGAAGGGACGCTATGTGGGATGTGTGCTCTTTTCCATAGTAGTGTCTAAGGTAGGCAAGGGAAAACACTTGATGTATACTCTAATATCAGTAGGACTTAAGGCACACCGCTCCACCTCTTCCCACTAACTCACACCTGCTTGAGGTTTGGATGGTACCACACCTTAAGCTTGGTCTCTGACTTGAGGGCTACCTGCATTTCGCTAGTTCAAACCCAGCAGCAGCCGGGTCCACTTAACTTTTCATAAATTCAGTACCATTCAAATTAGGGTAATAATACCTGCTGTTACATTGCCTAGAAGCTGAAAGCATCTAGCACGAAGCGCTATGACCCAAGTGTTATTATATTCCATAAAACAAACTATTACCAGCCCAGACCTGAACTCTGTCCCTGTCGAAAATATAACATGTGTTGGTGACCATCCTGCGCATCTGTCAAAAGAAATCAAGCGCTAATCTTCTGTAGGTCTTGGCTAAGCTTCACCCTGTTTATTCAGCCTGGCTGTTTCTGTCAGCATACTTGAGTGGTTGCAGTACAATCAGATTTTTGGGGGAGAGCCTTGGCAATACGAGGATTTAGTGACTTCTGTGTCTGTCCCCCCTTCCAAATATCCATGCTCCTGATTATTTCTTAAGAGTAAATGCTTGCAGGTATCAATGGGCCCTTTTAAGGTCATGGATCTGGCATGCCTGTTCCAGCTTATTCTGAGAAGCTAAGTGGAGTGGTTGGTCATGCAAGGCGTGCAAGAGACAACCTGGGCAATGTAAGCCAGGATATCGAGGGTGCCCTGAAGACTGAGGAGAAAGTGCTGAGTTAGTGTACAGATGAGAGCTGTGTGGGGTGCTGGCCACGGGGGAATGGGAAGCGAGGGACTGGGGTGCAGTAAAGTGGGGGACTGCAAAGTGAAAAAGGGTAGAAAGGGTGCCGAGGACAGAAAAAGAGAGGAGCAAGGGAGGGGAGAGATGGGAACAAGAACAGAGTGCAGATGAAAGATAGGGATGGTTTGCAGCACGGGGTGACCAATGTATGCTCGGGAGAGAGGGGTCCAGGAAAGACTAGAACACAGGGAGAGTGGTTTAGGGCAGAAATGGCATAGGAGGTGCTTTGGGTTTTGCAAATGAGAGAGAAGTACAGACAAGTGAGAAAGTGCAGAGGGCAGTGTGTCAGAGGAGTGACTTGGAGTGGGGTGCAGGGAAGGGACTTGGGAGAAAAGGGTGTACAGCAGACACGAATGTGGAGTAGGGAAGGGTACAAAGGCGAGATTTGTACAAGGAAGAATGGTGGCTCACCTCATTTTCCCAGATAAAGGGTGCAGTCACAAATGTGTCTTCTTCTAATGCTTGTTCCATGCCTGCAGGACGACCATTAAAAGTTGTTTGTTGAAATAATTGCAGATATATACACTACACCATATCTGTCTGCGCATTGATTGGGCCTGGTAATACACACAGTGGCCCCCCTCTCCCAGGTGCAAGCCTGCATGGGGAGGATTTATTAGAGGGAACGTGGTAGCTCGGGCTCAGCGCTCTCCCACTGCCCCAGTGTCATCTGCACTCATGTCTGGTTCTCTCCAGGAAGAGACAGTCACAGCAGGCTGTTCCTACATCAACTCCCTTTTCACTCATTCCTACCTGCAGCCTAGGCCTGAAGTCAGGACTAACCTTAACTGAGGTATATATTCACCTCTGACCTGTCCTGTAGTGGGAGCTGGTGCCAGGGTGCGTGGCATCTTGCCTTGCGACACAGTATCATGTTATTTGGGCTATCTTAGCAACCTTCATGGGTTTCTGGTGGATGGATGCCACGCAGGCCTCAGAATCATTTTACGCCATAACCTATTCCTTTAAAAAAAAACACTAGAATTATCTATAAAGGCCCTGTGTAATTAATAACTTAATTGGAGCTGGGAACATACTACTGGTGTAATACAAATATCTTATCCAGGGATGCCTTAAGCCACTCTATTAGCACTATGCATTTCCTTCACTGAAGCCCTGCTAAATACCAGCAATGGCAAGCATTTGCTTGTGTATATGTAATGGGCCTTTGCCAGGCACTTCTATTAAATGTCCAGGCACTTGCAACATTTTACAGCGGTGCTTGGCAAGTGCCTTTTTCATTCCTACATTAAAGCCCAAACGGTTGGCGTTGCCAACGCTTGTTTTAAAATAGGGATGCAACTGCATTTTTGGTACCCACCACCAGCTGAATAATGAGATGTAGACAGGTTTTAATAGAGGCCACCATAAGCCATCTGGGTAACCCAGAAAAAAATAAAGCAGAGTCTCGAGAGTCACAACAGCACTTGTTCTGCTATCCATGTAAATCCAGTGAATAACCTGGTGCCAAGGTCTGATTGCAGCCCATACACTGCTGTAAAGGGGCACACTCATGTTCCATCATTGAGTGTTCAAGTGGAATAGGATAGGATGGGTTGGCCAATCTCCATAAAGCATCTGCACTTAAAGCGCAGGTGAGAGTATTATAAAAGATCTCTCTCCATCACTGGGAGGATTTTATACTCTGAACTGCTTTTCTTTTTCTTAATTTTCTTCTGTTTTCTTTTCTTCTTTTCTCTTGTTGTATATAGTGATGATATATGTCATTTAATATGTACTGCTATTTTAATGTTGTGAAAAGTCAAGTTCTTTGATGAAAACACAATAAATAAATAAATAAATAAATAAATAAATGAATAAATAAATAAATAAATAAAATCAAAGTCCACAAGGTGTCCCCTTTCCCCCCCCAGATTTTATGGGTCTCCTACGCCCCTGCTGGAAGGTGCCAGTACCTAGAAATTGTAATACTGACACTAGCTTCAGCAATGGGGGCACAGCTGTACGGATGTTAATCCTGCTCCCTGTCATCCTGGATTGTGGTGAGCAGCTCTGTGATGGCCTTTCTGTTCAGGCAGTACCGTGTCACCAACTGGGTGTCAGTGAGGGTCCTGGGTGAGGGTCTGGGGATGGGCATACACCTTGCTTGTGCTCTTCTGCTTCTCCTCCTCCACACCCCCTGTGCTCCCTGTGCCCTGGCCTGCTCCTACTGCCTCTTTGCTTCCAGACGCACCATGAGCAATTGCCTGTCCCAGCTCACAGTGGCTAATGGCAGCATGGTGTGGGAAACAGTGTTTGGGGTAGAGTGTGCCTTATGTAGACATTTGTAATGCATTGGTTGCACTTCTGCTTCCTGTGTCCTGGAGGTAACGGTGCTGTGTTTAGCACGGACATGGACTTGTTATGTGGCTGTCTTCGTGCCTCGTGTGGCCGGCTGTAATAGCGCCGCTGTAATAGCACCGTCTGTAATATCGCCGGCTGATTTTACAGTCTGTGGTATTTGCACCGGCTCATGATCCGCGGGAGCGGTATTGTCAGTGCTAATTCCATTACTGCCACTTTTAAGGGTTACTGTGATGCACTTGCACATTCTGAATACTCACAAGGCATAGTAGGTTTATCCTTTCATCCATTTCCCCCTACTGTTCTTATTAAATATTGAGTTTTGTATTGTATTTCACTCCCTTGTTTCCTTCGCTCACCCTGTGGATGTTTTTAAACTGTATTTTTCTTACTGTATAAGCACCTAACAAGCAAACAATAAATACATAAAATAAATATTGCTGGACTTGTGGTGAGGCCCCATATCATTCCCGAACCCCGCTCCCCACCCCGGCAGGCATTTTCAACCAATTCAGTGCTCCCCATATTCGATCTGCTTCCCTGGCCTCTTCAGCATAGAAGCACTTGGACTTCACATCTTAGTGTTCCCATGCCACTCCCCTTATCACTCATGAAAGGCAGGAAGGCTGGGGAAAGGACTGGGCTGACAGAAAACAGGGAGGCTGCATTCTTTGTCTCATGCCAGCCACCTATTCCAAAGTGCTGATGCTTGGGAGGGGAATGCAGTATGGTGCTCTCGTTCCTGTGCGTGGCTGCTCCCACTCCTGTGCGTGGTTGCTCCCACTCCTGTGAATGTCTGCTGCCGCTCCTGTGAATGTCTGCTCTTGTTGCTGTCAGAGGTGTTTTTATGGGAGGGCCAAAGGGGCACTTGTCCAGGGCCCCCACCTTGGAGGGGGCCCCACAAGGCTGCCTGATCTAAAGAAGTAAGATTCCATTGTTCACCAGTCTTAAATAGCACCAGTCTTAAATAGCACCAGTCTTAAATAGCACATGTCAGGATATTTTATGGCATGCTGATGAGGCTCCAATCCTATTGCCTGCCGGTTGTTGACAAGTACATTCTGCCTTGATCAATTCATCATGTAACGCTTTCTGTGTTCACTGTGGTATACAGTCTGTGTGTTCACTACTGCACAACTCCTGTAGCATTCTTTCCTTCCAGTGGGAGTTATATTGATTATGTGCAATACCTAAAGTTCAAATGCATATTGATAATTTGAATGCCACAATCGTTAAGAAGTTAGCTCAGCGTGTTAAGCACTCATTGCAGAGATATGTAGTCCTATTCAAGTTTCGAATAGCACATTCTAGTAAAGCTGGCTGAGCCTTTCCTACGTTTGAAGTTTATAAACCTGCCTGCATATGTACTTGGTTTTATAGCACAACAGGTTTTATTATCAGCAAAGACCCTGCACCAGATAGAGGCTTCTATAAAAACGAACATATCATCTGTGTGGTGAAGGTCTAGAAATTGGTTTGTTCAGATGGGGTGTTGTAAAACCAAAGCAATCATCTCCAATGATCAGCATAAACTGTTAGTCCAAGAGGTGAATAAGTATCCAATTTGAAGACTGTGGAACAAAAACGTTCATGCTTGTATCCTGGCTTTGTCAGCAGATGATACAGTGATCCTGGGCAAATCATCTAATATCTCTTACATTACTGTGCTGTCTACTGTGGAGTTTGCATTCTTGCATGCAGTGGCATTGTTTAGCCCATTACTTGATCTTTCTTCTTATGTAGGCCATTTGATCGGAAGAGAGTGGACCAGGTGTTGCAGGCCTCGTGCAAGCATATTTTAAGGTCTGCTCGTTTGACACAAAAAACGGTTTGCTGTTTTATAAAAGTCAAAGGTTTTTACGCATGTTTATAAATGACAATGTCACAAGCATTGTTTTGGAAGTATTGAACGCATTAAAATACGAAAGAAAACCCAGATTAAATGTGTTAAATCAAATCGATTGGTATGCTGGTACTCGTATACTTCCCTTGATGATGGAGAAAATGAAGCTAGAATCATTCCCATTTTGCGTAACACCCTTCTATAATTTATTGTTTTTAAAAATGGCCATGTTTGTTGATGTGATGTGTGTACTTTCCAAGTCAGTTTTTTAAAATGAGATTGTTTTAGTTCATGACAAGAAATGGAAAAGAAAGTCTTCAAATGCAGAAATTGCAGAGTTGGCACAAATCCGCCCCTTAACCAATGTGTGATCCTGGGCATCTCATTTAATCTTGTATTGACGAACCTCACAATATTGTCAGTCTGTAAACCTTTCCAAATTTTCAGCCCTTCAGAGGGATTTCCTTCTCAGGGTATGATCTTCATAAAAGCCTCACTAATGGTTTCACTGGCTATAGGGTTGCTTCCACTATCCACTATAATAGTGAGCATTGATACATTGCACACCACAGGCACTTGTTCCTTTGATCTCTAATGGCAGCACTATTTGAAAACCATATTCTACTTCTTAGCTCAGTCTGTCCGGATACAGACACCTTCCTGGTAACTTCTAATCTGCATTTACTATCCATGCTACGTTATGTGTAGATTTCTCCTTCCTTCCCATTGGTCTCTTCTATCCATGCTTAAGTACATTTGCATTCTGTCAGGCAGTTTATGTGAGTTCTCTGTCTATTCTGGGTTACATGTACCTTTTACATACCATCCTGCATTAATACTTCAGGCTGCATACCTTCCTGGATGCTATTGATAAAAAGTATGTAAATTCTTCGTAGACTGCTAATGTTCGTCTTCAAATGCTACCTGTTTATCATTCCGATTAGACCAATAATGTAGAGGGTAAGGGGACTTAAAGGGAGTAACGATGCTTATTTTGAATGCTGCAAGGCAGCATATCAACCTATAGGTCGTGATTGTGACCATCGACCAGATATTCTTGGTCAGTTAATTCCCTTGGTTTGGTGGAGGGGGCCCCCCAAAGATGTCCATGCCCAGGGCCCCAAAAGGGATTAAGATGGCACTGGTTGCTGTGCATGGTTGCTCCCGCTTCTCTGCAGGCTTAGCTGCCTCGTTGCCTGCGATGATGTGCGCTCCCACCCCTACTCTGGACGAGCCAACCATCAGGCGTACCTTGGCACTTGTCAATCCCTGAGAGTGTGAGACTTCTGTCATTTCCTGCTGTGGTATTAGATCTTGAGCATGCTATGGCAAGTCCTGGGAAAGGTGCGGTTACCAGAGCATTTTATGTAATTCCTTGACATTGTTGGCAATTATGAGCACCATTGCATTTGATTTGAGTACATGGCAATCATGTGAGTACCTGGACCTCTGATTGTAAAACCTTGCAATTAAGTGACTATACCGTGATTTGATGGCTATGCCAGGCCTATTTAATACATTTATTTATTTTATTTATTTAGACATTTCTAGAGCGTGCTAATCCCAGGGGCATCAAGGCCCTTTGATACAATCAATAGCTCATTTTGACATGGAAAAAAAAATAATAATCATTGACAATCTTGGGTGGTGCAAGATGTAGACCTGAGGAGACTTGTTGGAAGAGCTTGAGGCAGAACATTACTATTGATCTTGGGAGAAAAGCAAAGTTTTTAGCTGCTTACGAAATGACCAGTAAGAGTGTTCAAGTCTCAAGGATGGTGGGAGATTGTTCCAGCTCTTGGCGGCGATGACTGGGAAGCGCGCTCCCCCAGCTCTTTGGAGGCAGAATCTAGGGGTGTTGAGTCAATTTGTGTAGGTTGAGCGAGTAAGTCTGGAATTTGAGGATTTGGTGAATTTGAGGTATCTTGGGCAGAGTTTGAGATACATTTGTGGGTTATAGCCAGAGTTTTGAATCGGATGTGCTCTTTGATGGGAAGCCAGTGTGCATTTCTTCTAGCTGCCGAATTGTACTCTTTTTTTTAGCAATGTTCAGGGTAGCTCTAAGAGCATTATTTTGTATGACTTGTAGCTTGTTAATATTCCCAGATAAGGTGCCTGCAAAGAGGCCATTGCAGTAATCCAGCCTGGATCCTATCAGTGCCCTTGCAATGGTGAGGCAACTTTCTGAGGAGAGGAACGGAGAAGCGCAGATGAGTTTTGTAATGTAAGCTTTTGGCGAGGCGATGGCATTGACTTGCCTGGATAGTGATAAGGTAAAGTCTAGATATACTCCAAGGGTTTTTACACTATTGGCAACTTGGATAGCAAAGCCATCAATATCAAAGGATTTGTATGCTTGGTGGAATCGGTTTAGTAGAGTCGGAGAGCCGACTATGAGCAGCTCCTGCTTGTCATCATTGATGCAGAGCATGTGTGTTGCCATCCATGCTTGGATAGTTTGGTAAACTTGTTTCAATGAGTCAGAGACGGTGGCGTAGTCGCAGGTGATGTGTAGGAGTATCTGTGTCGTTGGTGTAGTTGGAATATGAGATTCCCTAGGCGTTCAGTAGGTCGAAAAGTGGTTTCTTAAAGATATTGTACAGTGTAGGTGACACGCGTGCACCTTGGGGGACCTCAGAGGTGACGTGGGTGGGGGAGGCTGAGGCAGCGGAGGAGAAGACTCTCATTGTTCTGTTTGATAAAAGGAGGAGATCCAAGTGGTGCCTTTGGTAGAGAATTGGGCTGAAGTGTGAAGGCGCTGGCATAGTATTTGGTAATCCACCAGATCAAAGGTGGGTGAGAGATCAGGCAAAAGGAGGAGGGCAAGTTTGCCAGTGTATTTAGATTCGTTGAGTTGATATTTCAAGTCAAGTAGGGCTGTTTCCGTCCCATGGCCTGGTCTGAAGCCAGATTGCCGCAGGCCTAGGGGGTTGTTGGATTCCAGGTGTTGTTGGATCTGCAGATAAGCTGCTCTGTCCAATATTATCAATAGGAATGGTACTGTTTGTTTGTTTGTTTGTTTGTTTATTCATTTGTTAAGCGCACCAGACTCGTAAGTAAAAGGGCGCAACGACAAGGAAATGCAAGGCTTACATAGTTAGGTATACACAGGTTACAGAGTTTACATATAGCAAGATGAACAATTTTTACATGAATACAGGATATATACAATGTAAACAATAGTACTGAAGCAGAGGTACATGCACTAAGGATATAAAGCTTATATGGTTACAGTTAAGCTTATATAGGCTACAATATTTACATAAGGAGAGCATATAGCAAGATATACTGTTGTTTTGAATGCAGTATAGTGTCCTCAGGGAGAGGGTGATGGGAGGCTAAGGATTGGAGGCAGTGATGTGTTTTATTAAGTTTTTCCTGAAGAGTGGATATGGTTGGTCAGCCCTCAGCTCCTGGGGCAGTGAATTCCAGTTTTTGACTGCCTTAACAGTGAAGCCATTACCCCCGATGGTGGTAAATTTGTATTTGGGGATGTTTAGGCAATTGGTGTTCCCACTTCTAGTTGATCTGAGAGAAGTTCTTCTCTGAAGTTTGTCTATAAGGTAACTAGGGGCCGCATTGTTCAAGGCTTTGTGTGTCAAAGAAAGTGTTTTTGAAGTATTTTATTAGATGTGGAGAGCCATTTATGTTGACATCTCAAGGCAGAAATGTGGGTTTTCTTGTTTATGCCAAGGGCTGCTCTTAAGGCGTTATTCTGTAGCGTTTGGAGCTTTTGAATAGTAGATTTATTAGCCCCAATGTAGAGGGCATTACAATAGTCGATTCTGGAGAGTATAAGAGCTCTAGCCAGGATCAGACAGCTATTGTCAGAGAGGAACGGTTTACCAGCTCTAAGAAGTTTGCATGTGTAAGCCGTCGCTGAGGTAAGGGATTTGACCTGATTGTCAAAAGATAGTGTGGAGTCCAAGTAAAATCCCAGGGTTTTTACTTCCTTGGAGACTTTAATAGTATTGCCGTCAATATTGAAGGATGAATATTCTTGACCTAATTTTTTAATGTTAGCCTGCAAACCCAAAATGATTAGTTCAGTCTTATCATCGTTCAAGCATAGACCGTGAGTGGCCATCCATGCTTGGATGATAAGATAAACTTTGTTCACTAGGCCCATGTCCGTACCGTAATCCCCACAAAGTGGTAGGAGAATCTGAGTATCATCTGCATAGTTAGTGTAGGTGATACCCAGCTGGTCCAGATCGTCGAACAGAGGCTTAGTGAAGATGGTATAGAGGGTAGGCGAGACGCAGGATCCTTGGGGAACACCACATAGGATGGGTGTAGGATCGGCCGAAGCTGAGGGGGAGAAGACTCTCATGGTCCTCTCACTCAGGAAGGACTCGATCCACTTGATAGCATCCCTGGAGAAGTGAGCTGCAGAGTCAAGGTGCCGACATAAGACCTTGTGGTTGACCAGGTCGAAAGCAGCGGAGAGGTCGAGTAGGAGCAGGAGTACTGTCCTACCTTTGTCTCTCAACTCGTCTATTTGGGACTTAAGGTCGATAAGGGCAGTCTCAGTTCCGTGCAGTGGACGGAAGCCAGATTTTCTGTAGCCCAGGAGTTTATGCAGTTCTAAGTGCTTCTGAATTTGAGTGTAGGCGGCCTTATCCAATATTTTTAATAAAAATGGGACTGTGGTAATCGGCCGGTAGTTTGTAGGAATGAGGGGATCAAGTGTCTGTTTCTTGAGGAGTGGTAGCACCCAGGATTGCTTGAGGTTGGCAGGTATGGCACCTGTAGCAAATGAGGCATTTATCAGTTTGGTTATAAATGGGGAGAGTTCTCTAGCAGCATCTTTTATTAGCTGTGCAGGGCAGATATCATCTTTGCAGTTTGAAGGCTTCAAAGATAGGATAATTTTTTCTACCTCTAGGATGGACATTTTAGAGAAGTGGAATGTGGCATTATGTGCCGGTGGTGGCTCGTTGGGCAGGATAGTGTTAGGCGAATGCAGTAAGTTTAGAGCCTTCTTTTTTAGTTGAATTTTATTCTGAAGTGTGTCAATTTTATGCGCTAAGGCTTGTTGTATATCTGTAGACCAGGATTTGTCCTTGGTGCAGACGTCCGGGATAGCAATAGGGGACTCTAGTTCTTTAAGTATGCAGAAGAGTTCCATCATGCTTGAGTTTGATTTAGCAATACGTTCATCGTAGGAGTCACGTTTTGCTTGGCAGATTTCCTTTTTGTATTGTGAGGAAAGTGCAGTTAATTTAGCTTTATTCTCACTATAGGGGCATAGTCTCCAGTTTGTTTCACTTTTGTTCTTTAAGGTGCGAAGGTCTTTGAGTTGTGGGGTGAACCATTTGTTTAGGTGGGCTATGGGTTTGCTCGGTCTGAGTTTGATAGGAGCAATTTTATCCAATGTGGTGAGCATGATATTGTTAAATTCCTGAACTAGGCTGCTGGGGTCGAGATTATCAGGCAGTGCGTTGAGAGTAGGCAGTATGGCGGGGATGATTTTTTTCTACAGTAATAATCTTATTGCTTCTGGTTGGGCATGGTGGCGCTCGTGGTCGGGCCAGTGGGGTGGGTCTGATAGTAGATAAGTGAAAGGAGATCAGAGAATGGTCTGTCCATGCTAAAGGCAGGGTGGAAGTGATAGTGGCAGAGCAGTTAAGGTCCGCTACCCAGTCCAATATTCTCCCTTTAAGGTGGGTGGGTGGGTGTGGCGACTTTTTGGGTAAGGCCTAGTGCTTTGATCGTGTTGGCTATTCCTGTGGCATTTTTGTCTGTTTGGTCGTTAAATCCTAAGTTGAAATCACCTAGTAGAAGTAGTTGCGTGGTAGGTTTCAGGTTGTTCATAATTATATTATGCAAGTCTTCCTCAAAGGTACCAAGAGGGCCGGGTGGTCTGTATATAAGGTGTATGGTAATGGATTGCGAATTGTTTATCTGAATTTTGGTAGTGAGGGTTTCACATGATTGTAGAGGCTGGGTAGGGGCTAGTCTGAAACCAAGGGCCGTTTTAGCAATAATAACAATGCCACCACCTCGTGCATTATCACGGTCTTGTCTGATTATGGTGTAGCCATCAGGGACAGCTAGCATAAGGGCAGGTCCTGCTGCATTATGGAGCCAAGTTTCCGTAATTGCAAGATAATCCAGGTTCCCTTCCGTAATTAAATCGGCAATATCCGTAGTGTGAGCGACTAGTGATCTAACATTAAGGAGCGCTCCCTTGAGAGGGGGGGCTTCAAGAGTTTTGTTGGTTCGGATGGGTTTGTCTACAGTGGGGCAAACAAACTTTGGGTTGGAGGTTATTGAGCTGGAAGGTGTTCACATTCAAGGTGGAAGTTTGAGTGGGCCATTTAGATTGGCTAGGCATTTGTGGGCTAGGTTTGTAGTTGGTTTTGAAGTTGGAGGCCGGAAGGGCTCTTCTCCGTGGTTCGTGTAGTTTGGCTAGTCTTGCGCAGAGTCTGTTGTTTCTAATGGAAGTGGTACAAGGTAGGGAGGCATAGGGTATTGTTTCTTGGGCCTTGCAGAATGTGGATAGAATGGGGTGCATAGCATTAGTAGTGAGTTGGCTAAAGTTTGAGGTAGGTGTTGGTGACTGATCGATATGATCTTGACAGCTAGGGACAACCTGAGTGACTGTAGCCATGATACAGAGGGCTAATGCTAGGTGTAGCATCCTTCCAGTTCCAGTGGCAGGAGAGTGTGGTCTAATGGTGACCATAGGGCACAACACAGGGCTCAGCATAGGTCAGATGTCGTCTGATGGCGACCATAGGGCACAACACAGGGCTCAGCATAGGTCAGATGTCGTTTGAGGCGACCATAGGGCACAACACAGGGCTCTGCATAGGACAAATGCGGTCTAATGGTGACCATAGGGCACAACACAGGGCTCAGCATAGGTCAGATGTCGTCTAATGGCGACCATAGGGCACAACACAGGGCTCAGCATAGGACAAATGAGGTCTAATGGCGACCATAGGGCACAACACAGGGCTCAGCATAGGACAAATGAGGTCTAATGGCGACCATAGGGCACAACACAGGGCTCAGCATAGGACAAATGAGGTCTAATGGCGACCATAGGGCACAACACAGGGCTCAGCATAGGACAAATGAGGTCTAATGGCGACCATAGGGCACAACACAGGGCTCAGCATAGGACAAATGAGGTCTAATGGCGACCATAGGGCACAACACAGGGCTCAGCATAGGACAAATGAGGTCTAATGGCGACCATGAGGCACAACACAAGGCACAACATAAGTCAAGTAGCGATCCTGGGGCACAGCATAGGTCAAATGGGAGTCTGATCATGACCATGGGGCACAACACGTAATACTTTGGAAGAGCAGCTCACTTTGAAATATCACGATAGCAGAAATGCGGTACGCCTGCCAACGGGTGGGGTGTACTACCGAAATTGTAAAATCAGTCTCGGGCGGGGGTGCTTAGACAATCAGGTAGCTCATGCAAGGACACCGTAGGAGCTCAGATAAATGTTAGACTTTTGCCTATAAGGTTTACCTTAGTGGCGTGAGCACTGTTTGCAGATGCATGCTCCGTTCTTGCATGTTATCAGGTTAAGGGCATAGTAACTGACTGATGGCGTGGCCTGAGCGGCTTACAGCGGGTCATGCCGATGCGCCCGGCTGCCCTCGGTCAGCTCAGTCAGAGGTAGGCCTTCTCTCTAGGCCTTACCTCATTGGCCGGCTCTCGCCTGCCGGTGATTGGTGCCAGAAAAAGTTGAAGGATAGGGCCAATCAGGTCGCAGCAGCGGCTCGTGTGAGGTCAGGCAAACAATACAGACAAGGTCAGGCGCGGGAGGCACAAAGCGCGGCGGCCATCTTTAAAGGCACTAATCAGCCGGCTTTCAGGCAATTTGTGGTGATGGGGCAGTAGTTGGTAGGGATGTCAGGGTCGAGTGTGGGTTTTTTCAAGAGTGTTAGCACCCAAGCATCTTTTAAGTTAGCTGGCACAATACCTGTGGAGAAGGAGACATTGCCGAGGGAGGAAATGAATGGCGCTAGATCTTCTGTGCAGTCTTTGATGACTGGAGCAGGGCAGTTGTCTCCTTGACATCTGGATGGTTTGAGACCCTTTATTATTGTTCTGACATCACTTTCTGAGACAGGTTTGAACTGAAATAGAGGGACTTTGGACTTGTTGGCTTGGGGTTTCAGGTCAAGACGGTTTTTGGGCACAGGCAGTATGTTTTGTTTTTGGGCTGGATATTACCTTGAAGCATAGATAGCTTACCCATTAAGGCAAGTTGTATGTTTGTGCACCAAGCGGTGTCTGTGGTGCACTTGGTATTCGGTGGGGCTGGGGATTCAAGTTCACTGAGTATGCTGGAGAGCTCTCTCATACTGGAGTTAGCTTTTGAAATTCTGGCGTTGTGTGTGGAGCTTTTTGCTTGGAGGATGACGTGCTTGTAAGCTTTAGTTTTGGATGTACATTTGTTTTTGTTTAGTTGATTAGGGTTATTTCTCCATGAGGTTTCAGCTTTGCGTTTCGCGATGCAGAGAACTTTCAGGTCTGGGGTGAACCATGTGTTGAAGTGGGCACAGGTTTTGGCTTTCTGCTTAGTCAACCGGGCAACTGTGTCAATGGCAGTGGTCAGGGTTTGATTGTATCTATCAATCAGGATGGAAGAGTCGCTAATGTGTTGGACTTGTTCTAGGAGAGATTTCAAGAAGCGCAGAATGCTTGCATGGGTAATGTTTCTAGGGTTTCATGTTTGTATGGCGGGCAGTGGGGGAGGCTTAGGGCCTCATTACAAGTTCGGCGGTAGCCTTGCCAGTAAAACCGGCAGGCTGCTGTCGAACTTGCATTTTTTTCAGGGGCCGGACTCCATTATTCTCCATTCCCATTTGAGCACCATAGGGCTCAATGGGAATGGGGAGGTTGGCTGCACCGTCACCATTCAGAATGGTGCCGGTGCAGCCGACATGCTGTGCTCGCGGGTACCGCTCTGCCCGCCAGGTCTGACCTAGCGGACAGAAAGGCACCTGCGAGCACAACTCGTAGTTTGCCGGTCCGGGAACTATGGTACCGGCAAGCTTACCAGTACCGTAGTTCCCGGACTGGCAAACCTGTAATGAGGCCCTTAGTGTGCTGTGCAGGTATCTGGAAGGTGATGATATTGTGATCAGACCAAGAGCAGGATACATTAGAGAGAATTGTGATGCCACAGTTTAGGTCAGCAAGCCAATCAAGGATTCAGCCTTTATTGTGGGTAGGATGTGCCATACATTGTGTGAATCCAGCGATGTCCCTGATGTTGGCCAGGGAGAGGGCGTAAGCATCAGTGGTGCCGTAGAGGCCTAAGTTTAGGTCTCAAAGGATTATGCTTTCAGAGGTAGATTTGGAGTTAGCAGAGAGGATCGAAGAGATGTCATCTTCGAATGAGAGTTGGCAGGACACGGGGTCAGTAGAACAGGTATATGTTTGCTGTGGCTGTATGTGAGCGGGTCAGTTTGACTGATAGTAAATCTCCGGATTGTATGATGTGAGTATTGGTGTCTCTAATAGTTAGTGAGTCCTTTGCTATAATAGCTACTTCACCTCCTCTCCCATCTGATCTATCTTTGAGGAAGATGGAGTCATTTTGGGGAAGTGCAAGGGAGAGGGCCGGGCCTGAGGCTGTGTGGAGCCATGTTTCCAAAATGCATAGCAAGTCTATATTGTTGGCTGTAATCAGCTCATCAATGTCTAGTGCACGGGCAGTCACAGATCTAGCATTAATTAAGCCTCCTCTGATGGAGTGTGAGTCCAGGTTAGGGTATTTGGGTTTCCTGGGTATTTTATGGTAATCTTTGGGTATGAGTGAGTAGGTGGGCATATGATTACAATGCATGGGAAATGACGCGAGTTGCAATTTCACGTCAGTGGCTGGTGCATGATACAAATATCTGACGTATGATGAGCACAGCAGTGACAACGAATTTCTGCCAATTGTGCATACTATTAAAACGTCCTTCCCTTGAGTTTAGGATCCAGAAGGCATCTTCCTTGTAATGTGATACCTGGCCGTGCATTCTAGCTGTGGAGTGAGCCAAACATCACACGTTAATTCCCCTTTTCCTCAACGCTTGCCCTTTTGGCCTGCTGCTCCCAAAGCTGTTTTAATTGTGAATTGTTTGTCCGTGATAATAACAGATCTGTTTCCTGGAACTAAGTGGGGCCTGGCTTCAGATGTATTACTTATAAGACAGGGCTGGCTCCCCTGGACTACATGGAATGCATGCACATTGGCCAGCCTTTCCAGCTCTCCCTGTATCAGATGAAATAATGAAGTTCTTCTGTGGGAAAGACATGTGCAGTTCTGTTGTGTGATGATCCTTGTGACTCTGCTGCAGTGGGGCTGTGCAAGCTCATGCTTTGGGCCATCATTGCATATTTATTTCAGTGAGCCCAACTTTGGATTTTTGCGACCAGTGCTTGCATAATATCTCAAACTATTGGCTTTGTCAATGTGTGTTTGCCTAGCCTCAGTTTACACTACTAAGTTGGCATATTTATTTTATTTGTATTTTATTTGGTGTTTTTTACAGGTTGAATCTAGTTTTAAAACATCGGAGCTCTGCAGATAAGATAAACATACACATAAAGAAACATGAAATCAGATTAAAAAAAATGCAAAAATAAAGATCATACTCTCCAGTACAACAGAGTCACAAATTACAGCAAACGTTTAAAAAAACATGGCCAATTTCATGCAAACTACTGTTTACAGAAACATGTTTTCACTTCTCTGTAAAATTCGCCAGGCCATGGGTTTTTAGGTGTTTGCCATTATTTGTGTCTCTGTTGTACTTAGTCGTACTTATGGCTGGTCCTGGGCTTTGCGGGGGTCAGGGTTGCAAAAGATATGTGAGATATGTGGGCCCCTCTTATTTGCATCAACGGTGACATCAGTGATATTACAGAAAATTATAATACACAGAGGAATCATGGGAAGTTAAATTAAAAACCTGTTGCCATGAGTAAGGCAGGAGACAAATAGACTCTGATGTTGATTATATGAATTGTCACTGTTAATATTTATCTATGTGGCAATATCAGGGGCGAGGCTTTTTTTCAAGTAGGGGGCAGTGTGAGCTGAACACCTTATACAGACTTTTCATTTAGGCAGATAAGACAGAGTGAGATAGGATTTGCCCAGGAGCACACACTTTGATTACGTGGCAAAGCTGAGATTTGAGACCAGTCTGCAATTCAGGCACTTTAGTGCTTCTGTTCCCAGAAGAAATTGTTAGAAATATTGTTTGTAAAAGATATTTTTGAAACATTTGTTTGAAAACACCATCCAGTTGTGGAAGGCACTACAAAAATATGCTGATTGTTTTTTTGCTAAGTGAAGTTAACTTCTGTTTTTGCACAAGTGTCACAATTGTTTTATTTTTATTGTGTACATATTTGCCCATATTGTCCAAACTAGCAATATGCTTTTACCAGAAGTTACAGATAAAGATTATTTTGTCTGTCAAAAGACATACACTCCAAGCAGGATCCAATGATGTCATGCCAGGGATGGGATTGGGCCTGTGGCAGACATGGCAGGTTGCGTCTACTGCAGGATTGCCTTGTAATGCGATAGAGTCTATTTGTCTGGGACGTCTTGAGCCAGTGATGTAAGCAATTCTGCAGGTCTTCAAATGTTAACAAAATGAACAGGGCTCGAGTCCTTAAAAAAGGGCGGTGGGGGGTGATGAATAATATATGCATAGGTGCTTAGTACATGGGGCAGAGGCTCATCTAAATCACTGATTGTGGCACGGTGTCTGTCTCCTCTCCTGCTGGGTTCAGGCTTGGTGAGGTGTTATCATGCATCTTGCAAAATTAGCATGCACTCCACATTTCAAAAGGGAAGGGAGCCTCATCAATGGACCACCTGAATCTTGAATGGAATGAGTGGGCATGCCGAATATGTTTTGCAGGCACATAAGTAGCAGGAGGAAACAGGTGACCCCATAACAGAATGCTGCAAAGACAACTCAGCAGGTTAGGTGACTGTTGCTAGGATGTTATATGTTAAGACCTCCCTATAAATCATATGGCGTTCTTACTATTCCTGCTGCAAAATGTGCTGAAAAATGTGTTATTTGGGATGGGTACAGCTCCCTCACACACTCAGTGTGGGAATCTATGCACCTGTAGTGAAAATCAAAAGCTGGCACCCATGGAAATATCTTAAAGTGAAATATACGCATTTAGTACAAATGACTTTTAACCCTTGGCAACAAGTACCCAAGAGCATATGCCTTTCAAAAAAAGAATAAAATCCGGAAAAATAACCCGAGGCAGCAGAATTTTCCAATAACTACACAGGCAAAGTATAAAAGGTGCCAAACTTTTAAACCCAACAATTTATATAAAAAATATTCCATGGAAAACAAAATATAAATATGAGACATATTCTTTGATTACGCTTTTATGTATACAACCCTTTGCACTGGAAACATGACAACCTGTCGTGAAATCCCATAAACCAAACACTTGAGCAAGCAAACGTTTACTTTTTAATGCCGGCCTCAAAAACACCCACCTGGGGTTGCTTTCGCCCTCTGAAAAAAGTGGGCGGATGCTTTTCACCCACATGTGTCCTCGTCTTATGCCCTGAAAATCAGTACAAGGCAAGAACCAGGGAAAATAACCACTCCAGTCTCTAGTACTGCCACCTCTCTTGCTACCTCCTGGCAAATATTCATGACTCACTTGCCCTCTTAGTCATCCCCCTTTAATCCCTACGTTTGGCTTTCAATGATGCTCTGTTTTTATAAAGATGACTTGAAAAGTACTCAGTAAAGTAATGACACAAATGTATAAAATTGCTAGGCAAAAATGGCACAATTGTGAATGCTAGAGGGGGACCCTTTCCATCAAGCGTTTTATTTGACAGGTGGCTATGCCCTTTTCCCGACCCTAGCCACGCCTCCGGAACCACTTTAAATGTGAATCCCCCTCAATAATTTGTATATACATTTTATTGACCCCCAACATTTTTGATATACATTTTATATAAAATTATAAGAACCCCATTCATTTGTATATACATTTTATATACATTTTATATAAATTTGATAAGCCCCCCGATAATTTCTTATATACATTTTTATAAGAATCCCAAGAATGTTTGACATAAATGTTATATACATTTTATATAAAATGGATGGGCTACAAATAGGTATAGGTCTAGCAGAGGCTCTAAGGCTATGACGAGGTTGGGCCAGAGTCTTACAATCCAGATATATAGCTGTAGTTGTAGGCCTCGGAACCATGTGCGCTCTTTGGACTTTTTCTGTGGTATTCCGTGTGGTATCTACAAAACTGTAATTATGAACTGCTACAATTATGACGAGGGGAAAACAAGCCCCGGAAGTTCTGGCGATTCCAATGATAGTTATACGTCTTATTGCCTTATGGGGCTTGATGTGATGGAGGACTCTCAGGATTTGATGGCAGACCATGAAACCCGGGGAGCTCGCTGAGCATGTGGGTAGGCTTTCTCTCAGCAACAAGCCGCTGATCTTCACCATGGCCACAGTAAATTTGGAAATTGCAACCTGGGGAGACTACGTGGTACTCGAGCAGCCCCTGGGTGTAGAGCCTGGCTGATCAGCTGCAGGCAAAGTAGATTCTGAATACAACGCATATGAGCACATGTTTAAGCAGAGTGATGTAGTTATGATGCCGCAGAGTGATCCCACACCACAGGGACTTTGGGAAAAACAGGGGCCCATGTGGACTGGATTTTGGATGGCATGCCAGCCAGTGGGTATATTTTAAAGCAGGCATTAGTATTTTGTAGGGGTGTGACAACTAGCCCAGCATTAAAACCATATGTTTCTGTTTTGTTTGCAGACTCTAACTGATAAAGTGGAGAGGCAGTGAGGGGATCCAGGCTGCACCAGACACTATAATATTTATTGTGTTTGCTGTTCAAACCACTTTGAAAGCCCATAGAATCGCGATAATAGCCGATGTATCTCGCTAATGGAAACCAACAACGTTAAAGATGATACAGACACAGAGGTTCTTCCCATGGTTAATATTCTAGCTATTCAGGGTTTTACAGATATGGTGGCAGAAACGTGTTTAAAACAACACTTTGCCACAGGAATAATGTTGCTGATCCCTAAAAGGATGCTCACCAATGTTTGGAAATATCCTGTACAGATAAAGCACAAAGTAAAATATGTTACATTTTGAGCCCTAAACGTCTTGTAGAAATGCTGCGTCTATTACAACTGCTAACCCAGCTAACGGTTGGGAAAAGGACTGAACAATGCATGGCTAAAACACTGTGAACTGTGTGAGAAACCTGAAGGTGTCACACCCGCCAATCCCCGGGGATCTGTCTTTCAGGTGGCCAGGACAGGGCCATCGTTTTTCGATCCAGTTCCTTGTGGTGGACCAGTGCGGGAGGATCACCAGGAGGAGGGGTCCTCGTGGAGTGGAAGTGGGACACTGCAGGGTGAGACATGGTATCCCCTTCCCAATAACACCTTTTCCCCATACCTAGTAAGTCACCCCCCTTCCCAACACAAATACTGTTTCATGGAAAGCTCACTGTGAGAGAAAATGGACTAACACCTGAGCCATATCCCTGACATGTCCCAACACAAGGGTCAGGCAGAGTCAGGCAATTACTGATAATTACACACACCTGACTTCCATCACACTTCCCCACATGGATAAAATGCGGAGCACGAAAGTACACTATAAGCAAAGCAAAAGACACAAGGAAGCACTAGTTCCGAGATGGCAGTTTAATACGAGGAGAAAGACACCAAGAACAGAAAGGGTTGCAAGGAGGGAATTGAGCTTGGCCTTTTCAGAGGAAGAAAACCTCTACTTTCACAAGCTCTCGAGAATAAGAAACATAAGACCGGTAATTAAAGCTGAAGAAAGGTACATTGTGTGTCGAAGGTACCAGGGGCTCTCCCCCATCGATAGCCAAGGCGGGGAGGAGCAATTTGACACTGTGGAAGTGTCCTAGGCTCCTACAACAAAGCCACTCCATTAAAGTCAGCACAGCCGTTGAGTCGTGCGACTCATAGCAGACCGGTCTTTGTTAAAACCAAGGTTGCAAGTGGCAACATTGTATGAAGACATCTGCAAAGAGTGAGAGGCGTATGTGTTGAGCGACGCAAATATAATTGAATATCCAGGGAGTGACTGAACTTTTGAAACCAAGGCAGATGACATATACAGAGTGGTCCGGTGCCACCTGGGTACTCATTTGAAGGTCTCTGTCTCTGTTAGGTATCCGAATTGAATAGTGCAAAATTGTGAACTGTGAAATCGAAGTGGTCCTGCAATGGGTCAAGCCAACCCCCATGCACATTTGAAAGTCTTCGATAGCTAATACAAATTAGTATTTTCTAATTGGTCCGAGCCTGGCTGAGATAGACTAATTGTGTGAAAGGGATGTGAGCCCGGCTGAAGGGGATCCGGGGTGAGCCGTGAGTCATCAGAGAAAAGGTATTTAATCGGCATTGGAGAAGAAGAGCTGAGCCCGGCTGAGGGGGATCTTGGGTGAACCATGAGTCACCCAAGAAAATATATTCTGTAAGCATTGAAGAAGAGGATCTGAGCCCGGAAGAGGGGGATCCGAATTAAAGATTCTGGTAAAAAGGGATCTGAGCCCAGCTGAGGGGGATCCAGGGTAAAGAGTGAATTGCCCGACTTGAATATTTGCAAAGGAACATTTTGTTGTTTTAGTACATCAAGCCCTCTGAATCAAGATACTTTGATAACTTAAGAGACTTGAGCACAGGAGGCCCTGATGTTGGTAAAGGAAATGTGTCTTCATGCCGAAGAAACCCAAGAGTGTGCTATGCTCGAGTGAACCGCCTTGTCCTGTGCTGAAAACGTGGGCAAGGAGGCCAACGACCTGAAAATCCTGACTTATGATATGATATGATATGATATGGCATTTGTAACGCGCCTATACACAAGTGTTTTAAGGCATTTTGTGAACATTTCTTTCTTTTTCATGAACATTTCCCCACACTATTTGTAAATTAGCATTGGGATTGGCAATAGTTTTTTTTTAGTTTAGGCCCTTTTATTTTGAAGAGACTCCAATAGGTCTGTGCTATTATTATTTGATGGTCGTAGCTTGCTCCCATCTTTAGATTTAGGTTTAGATAGGCGTTTATCACACTCTTGATAGAGTTCAATAAACACCTGTGAACTGTTGTCACTTGTATCCGTCTTACTTTGATACCATGCTTTCCTTAAAACTATACAATTGGCAGATAACCTCCCTTTTGAAAGTGGAGCAGTTTAGACAGAGGTGTCCGTTGTGTGTTAGAAGCATCATTGAAAAAGTGGTTTGCGAGTGGGAGGGTGATCAAGTATATCAAAGCCAGTACAGCCGAGCATTGTTCATGGGGCCCGTAAACTGACCTATGACGATTGAGAATGTAGATCACTTAAATGTATTTATGTTTATTTACAGAAAATAAAAAAATGAACACCTATTGGAATGTCAACATGTTTGCTCATCGACGCAGTGAAAGGAAGTGTGCATATGAAGTAATTGTGCATACTACAGAATTTGTAGCCGAAAGGATCACTGTACAGCATCAGATAACTCAAACTATTTAATGTGAAATAATGGGAATAAAATCTGAAAGTGACGGCTTTTAAATGCATATTTAACAGTGGCCGCGTAACTATTAAACTACAGACAGATTCCGGTAAGGAGTTTCTAAATAAACTGCTACAAAGCCTTCTAAAGCAACACTGGGTGCACCATTTTATAACACAGATCTGACGTTTCTTCACTGCTAAAAACCACCCATAGATATGTGGAAGCATTACCCGCATTTATAAATGTGCATAACAACATGCACCACAAATCTTTTAAAAACATTCCTGCAGCTGTAACACTCCACAATGCTTTGGAGGTCTGGAATAAACTGTAAGGCAAGAGACTTTATAAAAAGTAGAGCCAAACTCTCCTTAAAAAGGGGGATCATGTGTGGATCTCGAAACCAAGGGCATCTTTACAAAGGGGTTTGAACAGAACAACAGTTATGAGGTCTTCATCATAGATGGAGTAACTCAGTAGGAGTGTCTTTATATATATATATACAGCTTCACTAAGTATTTGGCCGAATACCGACAAATACATAATCAATTTTGACTCAAAGCCAAATAGTTTCTCCTACAAAACACATTAAACACTGCTTTGACTGCAGTGCTTGGATATCAGGGTCTGCAGTTATGATGTGAGTCTCATCTTTTTCTGGAGTGGTCTCTGAAGTCCTTTGTCCTATGCACCTCTTCGTTTTGGTTGTAAAGGAGCATTCCTTGAAGAAGAAGGGACAATCCCGTCCTGTAGCCGGAGGGTCTGCCTAGATGTACAGGCAGAGCACAAGGGCAACAGAAAGGTATGTTCTTAATTTGAGGAAAAAGCCAGGCTCAAAAAACCCAAAGAACCAGTAATCTCGGTAGAGTTGCAGAAGAGGTTTTCCAATAATGTCCTCAGTGGGTTGTAGACAGTAAGGCTACAAGGATATTTTATAACTGAACGTTATGGGAACATTAACAAAAGAAATATACTCCAGGAAGGAGCTAGTCTTCCACCTAAAAGAAAAGAAAAATTGGATCCAAAAAGAAGGCGCTCCGAAAGAAATCCAGAACGGAGCAATGGGCAAAAAGGAAGGACAATCAGGCATTGGTGCGGAGTTACAGGGGAGACAGGTGAGTAGCAAAGGCAGTTGTTGGTGCAAAAGCACAAGGGAGACAGGTGAACAGCAGGGATCAGTAGAGAGGCGGATGACAGAGGAATTACAGCGGCAAACGGGAAAGGAAGTATAAAAGGGGAATAGATCAACAAGAAGGACTATGGCAGAAGGCAAAAAAGGAAGCTAAATGCAGAGGCACAGCTAGAATTTACTAGCGTCTTACCCATGGAAATGAGGGTTGCAACGTGTTCGAACTCCCCAGCTTCTCTGTGTAAATAGAAGCGCAGACGTTGTTAGTGTAACAACTAGACCTGCAAGTTACATTGCTTCTATCACTTAATGGCGGGATCAAGTATAACCATTTCCACCTCCTCATTCATTTATTTCATGTTTAGACTTTAAAAGGATCATTAAACAAATGCTTATGTCAATTGTTTGATTGGGTTAAGAAAAGTCCTGGGTAGAGCCCTCTTTTTTTGTTGCTGGGGGGCCTGACTCGTGAGAGGCCACATATATATCATATAAATACAATTGAGCACAGGCTACCCTGCCCTTCCACAAAACGTGGCTGGATAGCAAGCTACAACCAAAACGGAGTGTAAATTTCCCCATGAGTCTGATCAGTAATCAAGCTAATTCATTATAACAAAATGTATTGACAATTGATATCAAAACAAAACATATATCCCAAATATCAACATGTATAAAATAACACATAATAATCAATGTAATAACACAGCCCATACTTTGGGTATTACTCTCATAGAGTCTGTCATTTTCCTATGTACAGAAATCTCAGTGGAGTTAGTAACCATGTGATCAAGTACACAGTACTACTAGTCGACACATTAGTGTTTTCAGGTCAGAGGTAAACTTTCTTTTATTTCAGTTTGCATTCACATCATCCCATCTGAGCTTTCTTCAGGACACTAAGCCCGACGCGATTTAGTATACCTCTAAACTCCAAAGATCATATGGAGGTGTTCAGAAACCAACACTACAAAAAAGAGGGAATATTTTAACTATTTGTATTAAAAAACAAACATAAAAACTGATCAGACAGGGTACCGTTAGGTATTCCCTGTGTGTTGTAGTTCCCTGCCCACCTTAGATTGCTTATTGTGTGGCTTGTGCCATTCATTACTGCACTCTTATTATTCAGTGTTTATCTTTGCGTGTTCTGTTCTCGTGTCAATACTACATAGAGAAAGGAGAGGAAAGGGAGCACAGCCCCAGTTATTCACTGCATTCACTTTTGATCTCTTATTCCTTTTAAGACTAAATGCAGGTAAAGGATTTCATGTATGTACCCGATTATGATGTTGCACCAACACTGCATCAGCTTTTTGCTGCACAGGAAAGGCTCCTGTTTATGTGAGCACAGAAATGCCACCATTGTTTCTGTGATTCTTCTGTAAACAGAGGGAAAATCGAGAAAAATCTATTCAATTGAAAAGCTTGTTTGTGTATTGTAAAACACATAAAGCTCTTGCAAAATACTGCCAGGGCTAAATTTCAAAACGGCATGGCTGTAATCCAGTTATATCTTTTTTAACGTGCACTCAATATGCACTCAATTATCCTATGCAGCACAATTTTGGTAAATGATGTGACTACGTCATCCCGTGACTTCCAACCGTTAGCATAAACCATAGGTGGGAATATCTTACCTACTCGTCTATTCGCGGGAGAAACGTCCTACGTTCATTTCCTGGTTTCACTACTCTGTTTAGTTATGCACATGTGTACTAGATATTTAAAGGAGGCAGTGCCCCCCTTTCAAAATGGGAATTTACTGATTACAATCAATCCAACTTTATTGATACTAGTAGCCATAACTGTTTTCTAATGCCGCACGGCAACTACCAGACCTTAAGGTTGTCTCAGATATATAAATCGTCTCTATTAATTGCACTAAGAGTGCTAGTACTTACAACCCCCATCTGCCCCCCGTGGAACACATGAGGGAATTATTTTCTGTGTGTGTTTGACCTAGGAAACAATATTAAGTAACGGATTGTATGCCTGTGCTCAATGGCAGAGGTTAGCATATGTCAGAAATTAACATTCATAATTCAATGTCTCATAGAATTATGTATATGTTGTGTGCTCACACCAATGTAGTTGCATGAGGTAATGCAAACAATCACTCCAATGTAAGTTGCATGAGGTAATGCAAACACTCGCACCAATCTAAGTTGCATGAGGTAATGCAAATAATCACACCCAATGTAAGGTGCATGAGGTATTTCAAATGAATACTCCTATGTGCTCTGCATGAGTTTTGAAAGACTGTTACAGAACAAAGTGTGAATGTGTTCAGCCACATATGTACGAATGGGCGCAGAAATCCAGGAGTAGAAGAGCATTAGCCTAAACCACCATTCCTATCCACAACCTCTACCTAATCCTCTTTCCAGTTACCCTAACTTCTCCTACCCATCCAATCCTGCGGATCCTAACCCTCTTTCCCTAAAGGGTCGTGGCTGTTCTGTGTCCTATAAAAGTGAAGATGCAAAGACCCCAAAGGGAGGCAGGAGTTTGTGCTACCTCTGTGCAAGTACCTCATGACCGTGACGTGGGGAGGTGTTAGCAGAAGCAAAACTCTCAATATTTAGAAAGTGCAATGACATGTCTCTGGTCTCCCCTGTATTTTGCTGTTGACAATCATTGAGCTGGAACAATAGTTTACAAACTCACTATTAGACAATGGTATTTATTTTCTTTTGGAGCTTATTGATCTGCTGGTGACTTCTGCGAGTAATCTGAAAGTTACAGGTTCCAATTCCCAATCCAAGTAATATAATTTGGCAGATTCATATAAATGCTGCAGAGATCCCAGGAAGTTCCAAACGATTCAGCAGAGACATTGCCAGGGAACATATTATCCAACTTTACAGTGAAGCTGGCCAAACCCGTAAATTTGGAGGGACAATGGACTGTGGCGTCCGCTCGTGGTATACTTAAGCAGAGGGAAAGTCACATTTATCATAAAATGAACAAGCCCTCTTAGGCTCTCAATCAAGCTTCATTTATTGACCACATAGGAGCTTTAAGAGGAAGAGGTCTGTGTCCCATCTGCATGGTCCCCCAAAACTCACCACGAAAAGAAGTTTGAGGGCTTGACGCAGACAGCCGAGTAAGAGGAAGTCGCATGTCATCCCTAAAAGACACAAAGGCGGTGATATCTTTTAAAGAAAAATATCCTTCCTACACAGATCCTCTGGGGAGTGTGTGAAATTGGAGCTCAATCTTTTCAGTGTACCCCCAACCCAGACCAGTATTAAAAACAGTTTTTTCAAGGCAATCTCGCCTCTGGTACTATTGCTGCTAGCCCCCATAGAATTCCCTGTATGAGGATCGACCAACATGTATCTGGATTTGAACAACATGTTGCTGCATCTAACCTGTAAAATAACAAATGCTGACGGCACCGACATCGCAGAGGCTGCACGAGTGGCCACAATCGCATATCCCATAGCCACCATGTTCAACAGGTGAACGTGACACTGGGCGATCGAATGGTAACACAGAGTGATAATATGTATGCTTACAGGGCCTATATAGAGAGCATATTAAATTACGGCCACAATGCCCTGGATAGACTGCTCTCGGCAGGCCTCTTTTACCTTAACAACGTGGGGCATGTTGGACACTAGCTCTGGATGGTGAAAAGATGGGGGTCGAGAAGAGAGCATGCCACGCCAGGACCAGTAGACTATTCTATTTACCAGAACCTCTACACGCTGGGCCTCATTATAAGTTTGCCGGTCCGGAAACAACAGTACTGGTAAGCTTGCCGGTACTGTTGTTACTGGCCTGGCAAACTACGAGTTCTGCTCGCGGGTGCCTTCCCGCCCACCAGGTCTGACCTGGTGACCTGGCGGGCGTACTGGCACCCCGTGAGCAGAGCATGTCGGATGCACCGTCACCATTCACGAATGGTGGCGGTGCATCCAACCTCCCCATTTCCATTGAGCCCTGTGGGGCTCAAATGGGAATGGGGAGCATTTCTTTCCACCGCCCACAAATGGGCAATTACTGGGTCCGACGGGCCGTAATGACCCGGTAATTGCCCTTTCATGGGCGCCGTAAAAATTTATACCGGCGGAAGCTGTGCCTGTTATACCGGCACGGCTACCGCCGGTATTGTAATGAGGCCCGCTGACTTTTTCTTCCAGGATAAACTATTGATCAAGGGTGTTGATCTTAAAGTGAAGCTATCCAGAACGTTTATTAATTAAACGGGTGAGTGTCTCCCCAACCATTAGACTAGCGCATTCAGAGGCCTTGGAATTATCTAACGTAAAGTATCCGTTGGAGAGGGTAGCCGTTAAAGTCTTCAGCATTCCTACAAGTAGCATGGGTACCAGTCAAGCCAACCTGTTTTTAAAAAATGTTTTTAATTAAATTGATATAGTTTCAATTACAAAACTTGGTTACACACAAAAAAAAAGAATTCAGAGTTATAAAATGGGTATGGGTTACAAACGGTAACTTGAGTATCTATGATATCTTCAGCTCATCCCTATTGTCTATTTTGGGGAGGTAATCAATTCTTTGATTTATTCTTCATATGGTGTTGTTCCCTGGATTGGATAGGACGATTATATGGTTCCAAAACTGGATGATTATGCTGATTAGGCTTCTATTTTTCCCCAAAAGTATAGTATTCCATCTATCATTGGGGTTCAAATCGAGACCACATTTAGATATCAATCCTCTGAAAAGTGATCTCTTCTCAGATAATGCTGGGCAATCCATCAAGACATGAAAGAGAGTCTCAGGAATCTGTTTGTCTTCGCGGAATCGACAGTGTGCTTGAGATTTAGGGATCTGTCTGGTTGTAGCCAATAGTTGACGCGTTGGTAATTGATTGAGCCGTAGTCTCATAAATTGATCTCTGATCATCCGATCCGGAAATTGAATCAGATACGTTGGGAGCTGATTGAGGGCTCATATATCTAATTCACAGTTCAAGTTCATCTGGTACAGATTTTTCCCAGATATGGTTTGTATCCAGTCATTCAGCTGTATTCTTTTTTTGGCTCATTGTGGAATCGTTAACATCTCTTGTGTTATGTCATTTGCTGTCATAAGATTTTTGACTGCAGTTTTCCATGCTGTCAATGCTGTGTTGGCTACCGCATTTTTATCCCCAGAAAATATTTTGTAGGCTGGGGTATCGTCGTCGTTTATCATTTTCCTATAAAGGTAAATTTTTCTCCATGCACCTATGCATCGAAGGGATTGTGTAGCAATCTTGTGTCTGATTCGCATCATCGGTAACGATTTAGGTAAACCCAATATTTTTTGCCAAAAGTGACCTTCGAGCGCATCCCATAAAGTTTGATCAAAGTTGATCATGGTCTCGCTCTCATAGGTGACGATCGCGGATACTTTCTGTCGATAGAAGATTAGGATGGGTTTCATTGAGAACTGATTTGTCCAATCAGTGTTTTGTCAAGAATGACAATATCATCTGCGTACATGAAATTTGGGATCTGTGTGTTATTTAGTTTAGGCGGGTTTGCCAATTGAAAACGAGGAGGTTCTGAAGTATATAAATTGAAAAGTGTTGCTGTAAGTGGGCAGCCCTGTTTTAGCCCATTGTCTGCGTTTATGGGTGCTGACAGGGCTCCATTTTGTGATAGCCTAATCCTAAGTGTTGTATTACCATAAAGCTCTTTGATGGGTTCCAGTATGGTCGATGGGCAGTTCCAACTTTTCAGTTTTTCCCAGAGTTTCCAGCTGTTGACCAGATCGAACGCCATATGAAGGTCTATAAAAGCTGCATAAATTATGTATTTATTAGCCAATGCTTTGTGTTTTAGAAGGTTCAGGATCATCAAGTTCATGTTGGTTCCTGTATTTTTTGTGAACCCGGTCTGTCTTATGTCGAATTTCTTATTCTTTTTGATCCAAATATTAAGATTGTTGAGCAAAAGGCTTGCAAAAATGTTCCCAATCGGATCCAATAGAGCAATTGGTTGATAATTGGATGAGGTTTGCCTATCTCCAGTTTTAAAGATTGGGATCAGTATGGCTGTTCTCCAAGTGGTTGGGATTTGCTTGCACTCCTCAATGGTGGTAAAAAGGTGTGCACAAAGGGTTGCCCATTCATCCGGGTTTTTCTTTATGATCGCATTACATAGACCATCAGGCCCTGGGGCTCTGGATATGTTAAGTTTCTTTCTACTTTTTAGGATAGTATCATGGTCCCAAGAGGTCAGCCATGGCCTGGGGTCTTGGTGTTCGATATGTGAGGCCTATCAGGTGGTCGCTATTTATAGATTGCCTCGAAGTGACAAATCCAGGTAGCTTCTGCAATTCCCTGGATCATTTTGTGTTGTCTATTGATTTGTGGATTTAGGAGATTCCACAATCCTCTAGTATTGTTTGATTTCAGTAGATTTAAGATTGCTTCTGCATCATTTTGTAGTAACTGTGCTGGAACAGCTCCCAAAAATAATCATCATAGGGATTGTTGGAACAGTGGCGCACTCACCGGCGCATATGACCGAAACCCCTTCGATTTCAAACACTGTAACATCGACTATGCGGTGCTGCATAAGGATGGTGTCTTAATCCGTGCCAAAGCATACACACCTAACTTTAGAGTTCTGAACATAATCAGGGAATACATGTGGCTGGTGGCTATCACAGGTAAGCACATGAGTGATGTTCCAGTTGCACTCACACGGAACGAGTATTACCTCAGCTATACCCTATTGGCCTTCGATCTAAGATCCAAAAATGCTTCAGCAGGTCATTTCAACCTCTTGAGGAATGGGAACCTACATGCTGAGATAACGTTTGCAAGAATCATAACAGCTACACACACTCTGCATGTGTGAAGAGTTTTCGATAGCGTTCTCAATATAAACTTGCAAAGAAACATAATCTTAGATATTTAATGGATACTCTACAGATAAAAGGATTTTTGCATAACCATAGCCACGCTCAGAAAACATTTCATGGTGTGTATGCCAGCGATGCATGTCCCACGCCACTACCCAGAAATCATCCCAGTTATCCTGGTGGTGAACACTGACCTGCATGCCCGGGGCAGAATGCACTCAATAAGTTTGTGGTTGGTGGAGGACACGCTAACAGTGTTTGACAGCTTGGCGCACTTTCCACAACCTCCCATGTAAGCCGGAGTTGTAATGGAGTATGTGAAAAGCATTGCAAAGTATGCTATACCACAGCACTGGTTCAAGACTCTATTATCTGCAGACAAAGCTGTATATTCTTTATCAGTCGAATGTCGGAATGGAGATTGCCGTCGGCTGTTTTAAAAATGTAGTTGAACAATCGCAAGCAACATGATCAAATGGTGATGCGGTTCGATAACAACAAGACCAAGACAACGCATAGTGAGTTTTTACAGTCTGTCAAAAATATAAATGTGTGTTCTGTCTGGTGTTATATATATTAATTAAATAACTTTTTAAAAATCAACAAGTGTTGGGTGTTATTATACATAGTGAATATGACAAAGTAACAAACAGCCAGACCATTTTCTTGATTGTAAAAATATTTATTTATAAAAGGGACATATTTAATTCAGAATGGAAAAAGTGTTATACTTGCACAACCAATTCAATACAGAAAATAAACAACAAGCCATACTTGCACAATCATATCAATAAAGAAAGGAAAAAGCTGTACTTGTAAAAGCATTTCAATACAAAAACGAAAATAAACATTTGCACTGACAATGTATCCTTTGCACTAATCAGAGAACCAAGTAGGCTGGACG